>NC_060126.1:365200228-365504895 GCF_021461395.2 Schistocerca americana
GCTGCGGTAGCCTTTTATAGCCTGTGGATGGCTTCTGATTGGTCGACTTGTGATTGGCCGGCGATTACGTACCGCTGTCGCAGTCGGCGTCAATGTGTGCGCTGGTGGCGCCACCGTTTCCGTTGGAACGTAAACCTTGAAAGGAATGTCTCTGCTGCTTCTCTGCATCGAGCTCTCGTTTCCGTGGACCGCTCAGATAATACCTGCTGTCACGGTTAAAGTTCTTCTCTCTCATTCATTTTTCAACAGCCGCTTTAATAACTGACTCCCAGTATGTCGAGGCATGGGACAGAATTTTTGTTTCATAGAACAATATTTTATGTTTGTTGGTGAGGCTGTGCTCCACAATTGCCGATTTTTCCAGTTCTCTGTTTTTAATATGGCGTTGGTGTTCCATACAGTGGTCGGAATCGGTGCAAATGGTCTGACCTATATAACTGCTTACACAATCACACGGGATATTATGTGCGACAGCAGTAGGTAATCGCCGACCAATCACAAGCTGACCAATCAGTAGCCATCCACGGACTATAAAAGACTACCACAACAGCAGTGAAGACAGCCTTGCGTATACACCTCCCATTGCCTACATGTATCCTTTACAACCTGATTCTTTCCCCCATCTGCTCCTATTCCTCGAACATATCCGCATGCTCTACACCTCCCGCTGCCTTGATCCCCCTCATCCCCTGGTTGCTCTTTGCCTCTCCAACCCCCGTCCTCTGCTGCGCCCCCTACCCTCCAATCTACACCCTTCATCTCCTTTCCCAAGGTGGCTTCTGTCAACTCCCCCTCCCATATGATGCCCTTCCTCCTTCCATTTATCCCTCCTACAACTCTCATCCTCACCTCCACCTCCCTACCTCTGTCCTTTTCCTGGGCTCCCTCTCCCCCCCCTTCCATCCTGTTTTTTTCCCTGCCTACCCTCTCTCTGCCTCCCTTCTCCCCCCCCCCCCCCCCCCCGAATCCTTTTGCATTCCTCTCCTCTGCCTTTCCCCACTCCTTCTCACGTCTGCCCAGACCCCCCCCCCCCTCTTATGAGTCCTCGTCCTCCGTAGGCTCCTTCCCCCCTTCCCCACTTCGTTTTTCCTCTCCTTCCCCTTCTGTCCAGGTTCCCCCCATCTGCCCTCGGCTGTGGTGTGTCATCTTTGTGCCAACTTTTTAGTGCAGTGTTTTCAGTTAGTGTTCAGTGTTGTGCGTCATTTCCAAAGTGTTGTGAACAGAAATGATGCCGTCGCTGGGGGTGATTTTTATATCTCTTGCGAGCAGAAACCAGACTGTACCCATGTTTTTTAATTGTCTGTCTATTATTTTACCTGTCTGCTTCCTGTGTATTTTATTAGCATCGCCAACCCTTTGTTTTACATTTTAAGTTACACAATTTTCCGCCATTTTACCATTAAGTCACTGATTATTTTATTATTTATTATTTTCATTTTTCTTTTAAATTCTGTGGGCTGAAGAGCGGCGTACTAAGCTGCTGCCAGCCCTCCCCCTTTGGGGGAATCGAATCTCAATAAAAGAAAAAAAAAGCAGTGAAGACAGTCAACTCGTCAGAAAACTTGGGAATCAAGTCCACTGGCGACCGACCACAAGCTGGCCAGATCTGCTGCGCAAGTAGCGTCTACACACCAGCAGCAAAAGAAGAAAAAGACCTCACTAGTGACACCAAGACGACAATTCAAGAAAGAGAAGGAAGAAAAACACATAGGCAGCTGTAGGAACAGCAGTGTAGGCTGCTTAACCTACGTATCAACAAGGCAAGAAACCTAAAAGAAGTGACTACAGTGAAGACAGTCAGTTGCTCCTGACGATGACGATGAGGCTATCGTCGAATGCTTGAGATTTTATCCCGAATTGACGCGGCAAGAAAACCGAGAATGTTTTATATATAACCTTGTGCCTCCTATACATTCTTTATAGCATGCTCAGTTAGTGCTGTGCTTATTACATTTTTAAAAAAAGTTAAATTGGTCACCCTAATTCATTAAAACGTTAATTGGACCTGTGATTTTCTTTAAGGGCAGTGAAGTGGCTAATTTATGCATTCGTTAATAATTATTGTTGCCAAATTACGTAGTTTAGCTATTCTTTTAAAAAAATTTAATATTCAAAATTTTCCAGTTCAGTTTTCTTAGACCTTAGGAAGGACTTCAGCTTGTGGCAGCCATGAAATTAGTAGTAATAGTAGGTCTAGATGCTTCCCAGCTCTCACTTACGATATCTTATAAAATAAGAAACAATAGATGTCTTGTGGACTCAAATAATTATGAAATAAAGGGACTTAACTAAAACTGGGAAACTTCTGCCTATTTCTGCCCAAAGTGGATAACGCCATCTCAGTAACACCACACGATACGATTGAATTCGTCTGTCGTACCAAAAAATAGAAGAAGCTACTGAAATCGATTGATTGGCGTGTAACCACATTGGAGTAACTTTTATACGTGATCGCAACAATTTAATCTCTAACTGCCCCAAGAAGCTAGTGCTGCTGACTCTATCACCGTAGCAAAGCGTGCTGGTTGTGTGGAATGTGATACTCGATGTAACTGCCTGTGGGGACAAAGCTGCAAACCCGCAAATGTGGTGAGAGCTGAAACCTGAGAACTTAGACAGCACACTGCTATCTATAACTGCTAAAGGAAAGCTGAATCGAGTCTCTTTACTGCCAGCAACAAACGCAAGACAAGAAGTTCCAGCACAAGGCGGGATTCACCAACGTCGTAAGAGTAAGTGAAAACAGTAAAGCACTCGCAAGAACTGTACGCCAGACGCAATAATACGACTCCAAACACAAGACGGAGTACAGTATCGTCTTTAAACGTATAGCAAAATACAGTGCTCTAACTGATTTCTAAGACAGAAGTTCTGCGTCGCACAAGGGCTAAACAGAATTATTCTGCGCGCTTGGTAGTAAAGAGAAGAAAATTTTCCTGCTCTTTCGAGAACTGAGACAGGGTCTCCTGCCCCTTCCAGAGTTCAAACAGGAATGCCGTAGCTAAAAACTACCAGTTCATCAGATCGCCTCACTTTTCCTCCCTATTAGATACGGCCGAGTGAGTCGTAGCTTAGAAACCACAGTGCATACTCCCTCTCTACTCATACTAAATGGTTCCGGCCAATCATAAGTTTTCTTCGAATTTTTCAGAAGGCAGCCCACCCACCGACACTAAGGAAATGTGCCAATAGGGAACGTCAAAACAGTTAAGGGCTCGAGGCGCGAGCTTGTCAATAGGCCGCTTCCATTTCGCCACAGTACTGTCTGAAAAAATTTGCGCCCATTACTACACGGCGCCGGTAGCATAGACAGGTCAATGTGGAACAGCTCTCGCCATTCATACAACGCCTGCGTCCCTCGTGCAACTCGGCTCCTCGGCCCACAGCCGGGTTGGTGACCGCATTCATCCACTGCTCTGGATTTCGGCGACCGCCCAAGGCGAGCGTGCCCCAAGAACGAGCTACTGGCGCCCTGAGGCACCCCGCTGGACCCTTTGTCTGCATCTAGCCGCGGCTCCGGCCTCGAGACCAACTCTCCACGAAGTCTACGCCGCCATTCTACACTGCTGGCCATTAAAATTGCTACACCACCAAGAAATGCAGATGATAAACGATTAGTCATTGGACAAATATACGAGGCCTGTTCAGAAAGTAAGCTCCGATTGATTGCCAAATTGAAACCACAGTGAACATCAGAAATGTTTTACTTGCAACAATTAGCTACACCTTTCAGCTACTTCTCTACGTAGTCGCCGTTCTGACTTAGACTTTTGTCATAGCGTTGTACCAACTTTTCAATAGCCTCATCATAGAAGGCAGCCGCCAGTGCTTTCCGCCAATTCTCCACGCTGGCCTACACCTCGTTGTCTGTGTCAAAATGTTGTCTTCAAAGACAGCGGTTCATGTGACCAGAGATGAAACTCAGGGGGAGACAATTGCGGACTGTATTGTGGGTAATCTAACATTTCCATTTGAAAACGATGCAGGAGCATCTTCATTGCCCCTGCAGAATGCGGCTGAGAATTGTCGTGAAGACGAAACAGCACGACAGTTATGTAATGTTAGCTGCATAGCTTCAGGCGAAATTTCTCACCAGGCCCTCGTACTTGGCGGCAGACACTATTTTCTAGACATCTTTACGCACTCACTGCGAGCTCAGAAATGAGAAGAGCGACGTGATGCTAATTGGGGTTATACTAGAGACACTACCCAACACATCTGTGCAAAGCTTTATCGGATTTTCATAGTCGTTTCCATTTCGCGACCGATCGGAGCTTACTTTCTGAATGCCCCTCGTATTATACTAGAACTGACATGTGATTACATTTTCACGCAGTTTGGGTGCATAGATCCTGAGAAATCAGTACCCAGAACAACCACCTCTGGCCGTCATAACAGCTTTGATGCGCCTGGGCATTGAGTCAGAGCTTGGATGGCGTGTACAGGTACAGCTGCCCGTGCAGCTTCAACACGATAACACAATTCATCAAGAGTAGTGACTGGCGTATTGTGACGAGCCAGTTGCTCGGCAACCATTGACGTTTTCAATTGGTGAGAGATATGGAGAATGTGCTGGCCAGGGTAGCAGTCGAACACTTTCTGTATCCAGAAAGGCCCGTACAGGACCAGCAATATGCGGTCGTGCATTATCCTGCTGAATATAGCGTTTCGCAGGGATCGAATGAAGGGTAGAGCCACGGGTCGTAACACATCTGAAATGTCCACTGTTCAAAGTGCCGTCAGTGCGAACAAGAGGTGACCGAGAGGTGTAACCAATGGCACCCCATACCATCACGCCGGGTGATACGCCAGTATGGCGATGACGAATACACGCTTCCAATGTGCGTTCACCGCGATGTCGCCAAACACGGATGCGACCATCATGATGCTGTAAACAGAACCTGGATTCATCCGAAAAAATAACGTTTTGCCGTTCGTGTACCCAGGTTCGTCGCTGAGTACACCATCGCAGGCGCTCCTGTCTGTCCTGTCTGTGATGCAGCGTCAAGGGTAACCGCAGCCATGGTCTCCGAGCTGACAGTTCATGTTGCTGCAAACGTCGTCGAACTGTTAGTGCAGATGGTTGTTGTCTTGCAAACGTCCCCATCTGTTGACTCAGGGATCGAGACGTGGCTGCACGAACGTTACAGTCATGCGGATAAGATGCCTGTCATCTCGACTGCTAGTGATACGAGGCCGTTGGGATCCAGCACGGCGTTCCGTATTACCCTCCCCCCCCCCCCCCCCCCTGAACCCACCGATTCAATTTTCTGCTAACAGTCATTGGATCTCGACCAAAGCGAGCAGCAATGTCGTGGTACGATAAACCGCAATCACGACAGGCCACAATCCGACCTTTATCAAAGTCGGAAACGTGATGGTACCCATTTCTCCTCCTTACACGAGGCATCACAACAACGTTTCACTAGGCAACGCCTGTCAGCTGCTGTTTGTGTATGAGAAATCGGTTGGATACTTTCCTTATGTCAGCACGTTGTAGGTGTCGCTACCGGCGCCAAGCTTGAGTGAATGCTCTGAAAAGCTAATGATTTGCATATCACAGCATCTTCTTCCTGTCGGTTAAATTTCGCGTCTGTGGCACGTCATGTTCGTGGTGTAGCAATTTTAATGGCCAGTATTGTATATAGAAGCACATCACCCAACAAATAAGTGAACTGCAGGTATTAGCATATGTATACTTCACGACGTTAGTCATGTTCTTTATCTTTAAAAAATAGTTCCAGGCCTATGAACAGATGTCTAATCACTATACAGGGTGTTTCAGAAGTGATGGGCAATATTCAAGTATATGATAGGAATGATCATTAGAAACAAAAAATTTAAGTAAGCAAGGGCTCTAAAACACATACCTTAAGAGCTTTGAAAAATTCTTGATCTTTTACTGCAAGGTCCTTGCTTTCCATATTTTGTGCAGTGGTAGTATGGACCAAAACAAGAAAAAAAGTCTGGCAATGTGTTCTATACGCATGCCTTAAGAGCTATGAGAACTTGTTCATCTTCGCTACTTTGAAGGACAACTCTTCCAATGAACAAGTGCTCATAACTTTTAAGGTATGCATTTTAGAGCACATGTTTACCGCACTTTTTTCTTGTTTTGGCCCACACTACCACTTAACAGCCGGCCGCGGTGGTCTCGCGGTTCTAGGCGCGCAGTCCGGAACCGCGCGACTGCTACGGTCGCAGGTTCGAATCCTGCCTCGGGCATGGATGTGTGTGATGTCCTTAGGTTAGTTAGGTTTAAGTAGTTCTAAGTTCTAGGGGACTTATGACCACAGCTGTTGAGTCCCATAGTGCTCAGAGCCATTTGAACCATTTTCAACCACTTAACAAAATATGGGAACCAAAGAGTTTGCAGTAGAAGAGATTTGTTTCACACTATCGAAGATCACAATTTGCACTGTTGAAAACTCCACCAGAGAAAACTGAAGGACCATGCAACACGACTTGTGTGCCTACATAGTTCTCGGTCTTAATAGCAATACTTTTTACTGCCGTATACACCTTAGGGCGGGTACGCCTTCTTCTCCTATATTAGCGTGGCATCTTCTGTTTGAGCCGTCGGTGCTACTGCACGTGCAGCTGCACGAAGACTGGCGCCTTCTTAACAAAATCATTACTTATATAGACAAAACTATTGCATCCTTGAGCTCCCGGTTCGCGGTGTACGACTAGCGGTTTTCGACTGATGCTATCGGTCAGAAATTCTCTAAGGGTTATCCCGTACGCGTGCTGTAGTCACTTTAGCAGCACGCGTACCCGCGCGCTTGTTTGTAAACACAGAGCGATAAGCGGTTGCGTAATAACTGAGGTCAACGCTGAGACAGAGTAACAATGACGCCAATCAGCAAGGTAATGGCTGGGTAACCGTAGCCCTCGTTCGTGGTCCTAAAGTCAATAAAATAGCAGGACTGGTATCGTTTAACAGCCGTGACGTCATAGCTTATCGGACATTTAAGATCGCAGAGGTCTATAAAAGAGATATGGGTAAATCATATCACAAAATGGTTCAAATGGCTCTGAGCACTTAGAACTACTTAAACCTAACTAACCTTAGGGCACCACACACATCCATGCCCGAGGCAGGATTAGAACCTGTGACCGTTGCGGTCGCGCGGTTCCAGACTGTAGCGCCTAGAGCCGCTCGGCAACTCCGGCCGCTAAATCATATTACCTTTGGTTCTTAGGACCGGGAATCATTGTAAACAGTGATTACTGTTCAAGCACTGCACGATACAGAATCTTAAGGTATACGTTTTAGAACCCATATTTACTTGAATTTATGGTTTCGGATGATTATACCTGTCATATCCCTGAATATTGACCATCACTTCTGAAACACCCTTTATAATTTCATGTGTAGGGGTTGGACGGAATCTTTGTTAAGGTGCCAAAATACGGCCACATCACAAGTTTGATTGCCAAGACGTGGCTTGCATTCTGAGTTATAGACCCACCCTTTCTTTACCATTCCATTAACTAATTTTGTTGCAGAATTATATTTTTTATACCTAGTGATTCTTTCAAAGACAGTTCCAGCTTTGAAGGACTCAGTGTTTTACGACACAGTTTTGGAATACTAGCCTCTTCTACGTCTTTCGAGAAGATCAACTACTTCCATCGTCTCCACAGGGAAATTTGTGTATTAATCGTGTGTCGCCGCATTGCACTTTATGAAACATAATCATTCAAAGTAAAACATGCTGCGATTAGTATATTTGCATTTCCTTGCATTGTACTTAGGCAAGATTTATTTTTCTTTTGCTGATTTGCTGCTGCGCTGTATTTTAATATTCACCCCTTTCGAGCATTCCCGTGTTTCCCTTGCCACAAGGTACGTCATGAAAATTTGTTAGGGCCAGTTTAATGTCAGAGTCAGGACGCAGTAATATCATTCACAGTTAAGCTTTGCATTTCAAATTTATTGTCACATTCAGTTCAGTAAAGTCTAGTTCAGATCTCATTTACTTTGACAGACAATCTTATTCTTAAGGTGCGTTAACAATTGTGCGACATACGCGTAGTTGCCATGCGACTGTACTTGCCCCACGCGCAAGCAGAGGCACGTATACAGGCGCGTGCATGTCCATGCCTCTTCCTCAACATGTGCAGGTGTGAATGATTCCCTTCACACACGTGTTCACATTTGGATCTTCTGCGTCCGTGCCGTGTGGAGCAAGCTACAGCCGCACGGCGACTAGCCGCAAGGCACGCAGGTGTAAACACACCTTTACAGTGCATGGTTATATATGCGTGTGTGGATCATATACTCCTTTACCCCGTCCGAAAAGGCCTTGGAAGGTCTAACGGAAACGACCGGCCGCCGTGTCATCCTCAGCCCACAGGCTTCACTGGATGCGGATAGAAGGGGCATGTGGTCAGCACACCGCTCTCCCGGCCGTTTGTCAGTTTACGAGACCGGAGCCGCTACTTCTCAATCAAGTAGCTCCTCAGTTTGCCTCACAAGGGCTGGGTGCACCCCGATTGCCAACAGCGCTTAGGAGACCGGATGGTCACCCATCCAAGTGCTAGCCCAGCCCGACAACGCTTAACTTCAGTGATCTGACGGGAACCACTGCGCATTGCCGTTGGAGTGTGCATCATATAATGTTTGGAATTTTATTTAGTCAGTTTGCATACGTAAAACTGCGGGACCTTTCAATGCAAGCAGTTCGTATATTTTTTCTTTCAAAATTCGATTTGTAATGTAGAATTTTTATTGGAACTGAAAGTCATATATTATGACGTCACAAACTGTAGCACTGTTGAAGCACTGCACGATACAGAATTTCACAGGATAATTACTTAATACACAGTTTTATGTTTTTTAATTATTTTTGGTAAAAGTTAATTGCAGTACAGTTATCCAGTTTCAGAAGGGTTTGGCTGCGCTTTTTATCAGATAGCGTTTGCATAAGCATTCCATTCGCATTATTCAGGTTCGCATTACAACGCAGATGCATACACGAAAGTTAAAGAATAAGAAACAGGTTTTCAAACAGAAGTAAACAAAAACAGTTTGAGTATACCGACTTGTAGGGGGTCGGCGAGGAGCAGGAGATGTTTTGGGAGCGCCCGCCTGTTTCCACGTGTCTTCCGCACACGTGTGGCTGAGCGGTGAGGCAAAGCGGGACGGCTGATCGCTTCGCGCGGACAGCTGCCGTTATGAAACTCGCGCCCATGCGACCCACTTCTTGCGCCCTGGTCGACGTCCTTTGTCTCGCTCGGACGCCAGATAACATCGACTTGCCAGGCTGTTGGGTTTTCTCTCATCCTGTGTCCCCGCTAGTGAGCCCAAATAAATAATTAATGGGAGAACCGCCAGTCTGGACAGCGAAACTAGCGGACACGTTAAGAGTAGCGACGATCTTTCTAGATCACAGCCGAGCTTTCAGGCTTCGTCTGCAGGTAGCGACGTATTTTTAATATCAAGAAACGTTTTGAAACAGCTCCTATAACCAGCATAGTGGGAATTCCTTTTATATATGGAAACGCAACAAGAGCTGAAGAGGATCGATATTGATACAGGTACTCACTGGCAATTGGCGCCGAACGCAAATAAATACCACCTATTACGTGTGAATTGGCGGAGAGATCCCCTCTATGCTGTTCATTTTTGGAACACAACTTACGACCAGCTTAGAGACAGAAGTGATGACACTTTCTGCAGGACCTGACCATCATTTTGTAGGACAATGCTCAAGCACGGACAGTGCAAGCTGTTACTGATTTGTTTGTCTGATGGGGTAGCTAACTGCTATACCACCTACTGCACTCCCCTGACTTCAGCCCTCGTAAGTTCAACTCGATTTCTAAACTGAAGGAAACACTCCACGATATTCGCTTCAAAACTGATACAAATTCGTCGGGAAATAGGCCGCGCCGCTCGAACTGTCAACACAATTGGCACTGCGAAGAGTATCCTACGACTTCCACATTGCTGGCAACGGGTTATACTATTTTGAAGGTGAATAAGACTTTGAAACACGTATCTATTTTGTACGATCTGTAAATAAATAGTTGCCACTATTAAAGTTCCAACCCTCGTATTTAAATTTTGGCAAATATGTTCAGTGCACGAATAAAGGTTTGCGTCGGGAAAGACACGCTACAAATTCGATGGCACAATGTGGTAAGTAACATTGCACATATCGACATACAAAGTTTCTTCCGTACTGAGTCACTGCCATTTAAATTCTTAATCCACTGCACATCATGACTTTTTGATGTATCAGACCCTGGTGGCTACTGAGCATCAGCATTGTTTGAAGGCTCGTTGATCGTAAAAATACTACATGACTTCCACGTAAGAAGTGGTAATGAATATTAATTCGGACTTGGTAAGAATAGATCTGCAGGTTCAACTTAAGGAGAGTAAAATACCTATGGATGGCTTGAACTCTGCTCGTGACGCTTTCAATGACGTATCTGAATGTCTGTGGAGGAATGGCAGTTCTTTTTGTTCGATAGTCGAAACCAGAGGATAGTGATGTTGCATGTTGGGACGTGGGGTGAAGTATATATCCTAACTCATCCGAAAGGTGTTCCATTGGTTTCAGCACGCAGCACACAGCAACCACAACGACTGGAGAGACGTCTACAGACGTTAAAGTAACCTCTGGCGTGCCACAGGGGAGTGTTATGAGACCATTGCTTTTCAAAATATATATAAATGACCTAGTAGATAGTGTCGGAAGTTCCACGCGGCTTTTCGCGGATGATGCTGTAGTATACAGAGAAGTTGCAGCATTAGAAAATTGTAGCGAAATGCAGGAAGATCTGCAGCGGATAGGCACTTGGCGCAGGGAGTGGCAACTGACCCTTAACATAGACAAATGTAATGTATTGCGAATACATAGAAAGAAGGATCCTTTATTGTATCATTATATGATAGCGGAACAAACACTGGTAGCAGTTATTTCTGTAAAATATCTGGGAGTATGCGTGCGGAACGATTTGAAGTGGAATGATCATATAAAATTAATTGTTGGTAAGGCGGGTACCAGGTTGAGATTCATTGGGAGAGTGCTTAGAAAATGAAGTCCATCAACAAAGGAGGTGGCTTACAAAACACTCGTTCGACCTATACTTGAGTATTGCTCATCAGTGTGGGATCCGTACCAGGTCGGTTTGACGGAGGAGATAGAGAAGATCCAAAGAAGAGCGGCGCGTTTCGTCACAGAGTTATTTGGTAACCGTGATAGCGTTACGGAGATGTTTAATAAACTCAAGTGGCAGACTCTGCAAGAGAGGCGCTCTGCATCGCGGTGTAGCTTGCTCGCCAGGTTTCGAGAGGGTGCGTTTCTGGATGAGGTATCGAATATATTGCTTCCCCCTACTTATACCTCCCGAGGAGATCACGAATGTAAAATTAGAGAGATTAGAGCGCGCACGGAGGCTTTCAGACAGTCGTTCTTCCCGCGAACCATACGCGACTGGAACAGGAAAGGGAGGTAATGACAGTGGCACGTAAAGTGCCCTCCGCCACACACCGTTGGGTGGCTTGCGGAGTATAAATGTAGATGTAGACGCGATAAGCAATCGGTCGTTTTGCCTTCAACCAATGTGAGCAGAATTTCCTGATACATCTACCTGGCAAGTATAAGTTCGTCAAATAAAATCAGTTCTGGTAGTAGCAAAAGGCTTCTACGATAACTGCAGACACCACTGTTAATGAGTAAAATTGTTAACATTTGATAAATCAGATATTATGTAGCAATGACAACACGTACCTCCTAATCCGTCTAGTGAAAGAAAAAAAGTGAGTAGCCAGGAGAGGAAGGCTCAGCTTCCTAATACATCGTTTGGATAAAAAAAAAGACGCCTTATGCATATTCTCTGTGAGTTAAAGTAATTAACATCTGTTCTTCGACACTGATATTACATTTTGTGATGCAAGAGTTTCTTACAGAGTAATGATTCTTCGTAAAAGTAATAAAAAAATAAAACATCTTTTTATATTTATATATGACCAAATGCACCACCTGATCAAAGGTATCCGAACACCTAGTAGTAGACATTAATATGCGGTGAGTCTACCGTTCACGTTTAGGATGGCTTGAACTCTGCTGGTGACGCTTTCAATGACGTATCTGAATGGCTGTGGAGGAATGGCAGTTCTTTTTGTTCGATAGTCGAAACCAGAGGATAGTGATGTTGCATGTTGGGACGTGGGGTGAAGTATATATCCTAACTCATCCGAAAGGTGTTCCATTGGTTTCAGCACGCAGCACACAGCAACCGCGACGATTGATCTTCCTCTCCATAGTGAGTGTGATAACTGTGACTGGTTCGGTTCCTGCACGTGTTTGTGTCTTGCTGCTTCTATGTTGGATTCAGTTCAGCCTCCTGTTCTTGTAGTTCCCTGTTCCTGTGTCTGGCCAGGCGACTTGAGGAGAGTGTCTCTCGTATGAAAGCATAGTACCTTCAATTTGATAACTGTCGAGAGTTGAGATTTGGTTGCGTGTTTTAAATTATTGGGGTTTTAGACTGCTTGGAGTTATGTAAGATATTTATGTAAGATCTTTTTACGTTCGTTGTGTCATTTTATTCGTAACATTCAAAATACTTTTTTTTTCCTGGTACGTTGTGGATTAAATCTCCATATCGCTTTCTTTAGTTATTTGGAGCCCGCAAGCTTATGCATTTTATATGGGTAACCTTGCTGCACGGATTTTGCTGGGATCCAAACCACGCATTTGTTTAACATAGGTGAGGTTCTCATGCCAGCCATCTGCAGCTCCCTTCCATCTTTGTTTTCCATTAAGCCCGACGGTTAAGTATTTACCGTTTCCAGCTCGTGACGTGATTTGAAGCTGAATCTCGGTTGGAAACTGAACTTTTTCACAATCAGGTGTAAGGTGGGGGTGGGAGGTAGCATTGGCCAGTTACCTTATTGTCTTTTAGCGACTTATCACAACTGTGTTGTCTATGCTGTCAGAGTGTAAACTGATGACTTAAGTTTTTATTCGTTTTACTTTAAAGTTACTTCCCTGTTCATCAGGCTATCATTGTATGATGTGACTTGTGGCGTGTGCCGGCTTGTTGCTTACAAAAGAAGGGGTGCGGTGAGCAGCATATTGGGCCTGCCCTAAGTAATTTCGGGACCATTCGTCCACACCACATTTACCGATGCATATCAAGTTGTTTTAATTGTTTTCCTTTCCTTTTAATAAATTTCTTTTAGGTTATCCTGAATTATTTGTTATATTTTAGCCAAACAGATTCTACAGATGTTTATAACCTGTCTGTTTTGAAGAATGGTTACCTGTAATGCTACACTTATTACAAAATTGTGTTATTTGGGGCATTCTTGAGTTTTGTAGTTAAACAGATTGTTTTATCGATTATCATTAATTCTTCTTAAATTGTTTTATTTAACTGGATGCTTTTGTCTTGATGTAAGGTCCTGTTGACCTAATTGGTAAAGTTACTTTCCCTGAGGAGTGTTAAAAAAAAGTCTTGGCACAAATAATGTTCAATTTCTATTTTTGCTGGTCCTTCCACTGTCAGGCAACCTTATGCTAGTAGTGCATACCATTCTGGTAGGTAGAGCGTGGTTGTTGAAGGACTGAATTGAATTGAACATCTCTTCCGCGTCTGGCTAGGCACAGTCTGTTGTTTTTGGCTTTGGGTTTCTGTTATGGAGCCTCGAGTCATGGACTGCCTTCGCAAGGGCCAGTTGAGATACGAGAATAAAATCCAGGGATTGGCAGAGGATGGGATGTCGCTGAGCCGTCAGAGCACTTCCGCGCATCAGGGGGGGGGGGGGGGGGGGAGGGGGCGGTGCAGGTGATGCAGGTGACAGGTAACAGCGGAGTGCGGCGGCCGGCTGAGCGGTTCTAGGCGCTACAGTCTGGAACCGCGCGACCGCTACGGTCGCAGGTTCGAATCCTGCCTCGGGCATGGATGTGTGTGATGTCCTTAGGTTAGTTAGGTTTAATTAGTTCTAAGTTCTAGGCGACTCATGACCTCAGAAGTTAAGTCGCATAGTGCTCAGAGCCATTTGAACCAAGTAGCAATATCAAATGACCTTACCTGGGCTACGAGGAATATCTAAGAACTGATTCTTCCTGACCATAACTTCACTGGGCTCTTCAATCCAGATGTTACTAAATTCTTCCACATTATCATTTCTGCTTTATTTGTTTTCGCATCTTTCACAACCAATAATTTATAAGAAAAGCATCTCTGAATTCTCCATATGAGGTGTAAGTGGCAGCTGTCTCCCTCATCTAATCCACTGTTGCCCATTCAAAGTGTGCACAAACGAATCCTAGATTATATGCCAAAGGCCTTCATGATAATGATGGACTGAACTGAGGAATCCAGGTTTTTGAGCGAAGAGTGTTGCATTATAACTATAATTTTGAAACTTTCATTCAGAGGTGAAACGTTTAAAATCTAACGAGTTAACATCTCTTCAATGTGACACAGCTGCCATTTGTGATGTTCTTGTTATTTCTTCATGTCGGGACTCACTGTCAAAGTTGTCACTGTTGTTGTATCCAGTACTATATTCGCTTCCATCACGACCATGAATCTTGCTCAGTGGTACAAAGTTGTTTCACTCTATTCTGTTTCCCAACCTAACGGTAGTGATGCTTTCTTTTCAAGTCTACTGCAGCTTTTATCTGAATCATCGTTGCCATTCATTAATCCTTTTTTGTTCTGAAATGCAAGAAGCGACTGTACCTCCTAAGTTTCTGTCAGTGATACTGGTTTAGTAACATCTGAACATACATCAGTTTTATATATTTCTTCTTCTGTTCTCTCACAGTTTTGATTTATAACTGATGTGTGCCATTTCTAACTTCTCATCGATCAGTTCTTCAATCTTTCGAACTTACTCCTGTGTGTATTAATAAGTTTCTCGACTCTTCCCTCATACTCGTGGAATTTAGTTTGGTCCTCCTTCTTGCTATTATTACCACTCAGATTATTTAATTCATCGTTTACTCGTATGTAGTTTAACTCTGATACTTCATTGTCGCTAATGGTCGGATTTGGCTGTTCCACGGGAAAAAGAAATTCTTCCTCTCCTGAATCACCATCAACCCTATCTTCACTCTGCTCCATAAGACTTATTGTTTTATTTTTATCCTGTTCTTGCTCTACTCACGTCCTGCTCCTCATTCTCATTCTAATTAAGTACAGAACACTATGGCTGACACATAAAAAGGAACCTCATTTTAGCTAATATCTAAACCATATCACATGACACGACAAGTCCCGTCTATATTGGGTATAATGTTTCCAAAAATTTTTATCTCTGATATCATTAGGTAGATAACCAATCAGACATGGAATAGAACCTACGAAAACATGGAAAGAAGGCTGAAAATAAAGTACATGTGTTTGTTACTTGTGATAACAATTGTTCCAGAGATTACCACGGTTCTAGATGTTCACACTTACTGAATCATTACGAACAAAAAAAGATAAAATCTTTACTGCGTCCTAAAATCTCCTATTTTAATTCGATCCTAGCAGGGTACAACAATTTATGCAAAACCTAATAAGTGTGTAGGCAATTTTAACTGAATTGTAATTAATCGTGATACAGGAAAACCCTTGAAACCCATGGTTGGAATTAATATATTCAACCGAGTGATTAATACCATGAAATATTCTAGCCATGGCTATGAATCTTAAGGTGGGGAATTTTCATTTTATCATTGAAAAATATGAAAAGTGATAATAAGAACAAGATTTAGATAAACTCTGCAGTTTATTTAAAAACATGAATTGGAATCGTTAAGTAACCAAAAATACTCATGAAATCACTAAAGCTACAATCACAGAAATAACTTGAGAATTACAAAACTGGAACTATCAGTTGTCAAAGCTATTCAAATGGATTGGATTTGCTTATTAATGACACAATTGACTTTGTGAAGTTTATCTGAACATGCGTATATGTGACAACTACAGTGACAGTTCCTCTGAATAGAGAAACAAATAATACCATAGATCAAAGACTGCACTGATGAACGTGAGACAGTGAAATCTATCATCGATCTGAACTGTTACGTCCAAGGATGGACGATGCGGAGACTAAAAATTCGTCCGAGTTCTTCCTTGGCAAATCCCGGATGCCGAACCATCTGTGTTACTGACCAACAGACTGGCAGCTACGGAAAAGTGGTGAGTTAGATTCGACAATCAAAGAAGCTATTCCAGCACCAGGGATCGACCAAGTGCCTCAATCTGCAAACGAAACATAAAAGTCATCGTGGTAGCAGAGACACACTCTCATTCTAGTGGTGAAGCACAGTGTTGCAAGGAAGCCACGGCACAACGCAACAGTAAGTATTCTGAAGCTGTACCAGAAGAAAAGAGCCTATGAAAGCTGAAGTTACGAAAGTCTGAAGCCACTAGGAGATCTGACAACAAGAGAAAATCAGGACACATGATGTCATTGCCATCCCAGCTGCTTCAGAGTGCACAGAAAGCGCCAACATGAACACCCCACCCGTCTTAACAAATGTCTCATATGTTGGGTGCTGACTGCTGACTGCCCAGTGCGTTGTCTCAGCCCTTGTCTCAGTTATAGGTATCCACTGACAAGGGAGGCTATGGGGGTCGACACTCGGCATGCCTTGCCATTTTCGATTCTCTATGGAGCCACCACTCTTCTGGCAGGATACTGCTGCTTGGCATGTGTGACCAGGATGTTGTTGATCCTCTGCCTTCTAAAGGGAGGGCCACTGCTCCTGCTCGTCCCATTCCTGTTGCAGATATCGATGCTGCCAGTTCCTGTACCCTAAACGAGGGATGAGCACTGCCCGCATCTCGTGGTCGTGCGGTAGCGTTCTCGCTTCCCACGCCCGGGTTCCCGGGTTTGATTCCCGGCGGGGTCAGGGATTTTCTCTGCCTCGTGATGGCTGGGTGTTGTGTGCTGTCCTTAGGTTAGTTAGGTTTAAGTAGTTCTAAGTTCTAGGGGACTTATGACCACAGCAGTTGAGTCCCATAGTGCTCAGAGCCATTTGAACCATTTTTAGGGATGAGCATTGACCCTTGTGCGAGAGCGTCTCCTGAGTCAAAATCTTCGCTGTCAGTGAGAGTTCTTTGGAGATCGTATACAGAGCTGAAGTCCACCGACAACAACAGGTCGAAGCCACCCAGCGGCATAACTACTGCCACACGATACCTCACTGTGCTGGCGGAACTGCAAGTTGAGCACATGTTGGCCTCCCCCTGCTGACAAGGCCGCCACTCCAGCGGCCCACCTGTGGTGCGGCACCTTGGTTGAGAATCCTGCATTACTACTTATTAAACGTGTTATTCTCCATACCGTTTTCTTGGCACTCTCGAGTCTAGCAAGGTCCTCGCAACCACATACTGCACACCTCTCTCCTGACGAATGTAGAGTTCTAGGACCAGACCCGTACAGGCCTTTTAACTTTCACTGTCGTGACACGACGGAGCTGGTGGTTATGACCGTCATAATCTTCAATGTGATATGAAGAGAATGCTGACACCGTGTCTCAGTGCTATGAAGTTAGATTCTAGGATCACTCCGCAGAGGATTCGAACATTGCACTCCATTTGGCCCTTCCAGTTGAGCCTGCAACTTACAGAATACCAATGTGTTCAGCACGAAGCCCAGAGACGAAGTCCTTCCTTCCAAGCCAGTAAAGTACTGATTGCTCCCTTCTTCCCACTAAGAAAAAAAATCAACCACCAATCCTCTGTAAAGCTGCACTGGTCCACCAATGATGTAATTGTATCATTAACAAAATATCCTGCCAGACAAGAAACTAATGATCCAATTTTCTCCCCTCATTTCTAAAAATAACTGCTCACTACATGTTACGTCACATCTAATCCACAGATCGGTGCCCTCTCAACCAGCAGCTAGCCTTACATTACAGGTCCTGATAAAAGCTAAAAATCTGTGCTCGAGGCAAGCCACCAATTCTGCAGCATCTTCTGAACCTGCAATATGTCAGAGCTGTTTTTCCACGTTTTTCGGAAGGCTGGGAGATGTTTATCTGCTGAAAGTATTTTTCTTAATATGGCCCAAGCACCTCCATCCTGTTGTCAGAGTTTCTTCATCTGGTCCACTAGGTCAAAGTTGGCACGACTCTAGCCAAAGCACCTTCCCCCAGGACAACGTAAAAGCAGCTGTCCCTGCCGGCCACCTGCCCACAGTTCTGCGGAGGCCACATTCCCTCGGCTCACCAGGGATAGTTTCTCAAAGCCTCTCTATGTGTCCCCTATATCATATCTGCAGTGCTCCTCACTTCCAGACCTCATCCAGAAACGTAATTTATGTAGCCAAAACCACGTTAGATTAAATAATGTTAAAACAGGAGAGGGAGCAGCGCGTACAATCACTGTAATCTCATTAATCCACCAAAACTAACTAAAATCCCCTCCAGTTGCACTATTATTCATGAATAAATGAAATGAGACGGACCAAACGACTTGCCACTTTTCGACCTTATGCCGCGAGCTCTACTCCTCTTTGTGGCAGAGGAAATTTTCCACCACCAGGGTTTGAACGGCTTATTTCGAGGTGCCACTACATAGGCTCGCATTAGCAATTCTGCTACAGAGGCAAGTACGACAAAAGTAACTAGCCCTCGAAGCTGATCGAGTAGTCTTGTTTGGAGATTGAAATAATATCGTGAGACACAAAACATTGATGTTCAGTCTCAGTTGTCAGCCACAGCCGACAATTCCAGCTAACGGCCACAGTCTACATTTTGTGGCTGTAGATACTCCGAGGAGCACGTAACGGAAATGTTGGAGGCAACTGGGACGACTGTATTGGTCCAGACAGTAAGCAACCACCACCACACTGTCTATTTGGTATATGGGCGTCAATCTACGAGCGCTATGGTGCACAGAGAAGAAGGGCCACCGAACGTCTGGATCAATGGCGTCGAGCTTTTTTGCACGATGAGTGCAGTGTGTGTTTCTGACAGCTGATGAACGTCATAGAACACTGCAGAACCGGCCACCTTCCAACCCACGGATCAAACAGATATTCCCACAGATTCAGCTTGGAAGTGGGTCGATCATCGTTTTGGGCTGGTATCATTGTTTGGTGTTAGACGTTGTCATGGCTATGTAGGGTAATGTGAGGGCTATGCAGAACAGTACAAACAAATGTATTGTCCAGCGCAAAAGTCAATATTTTGAAAACGCGTTTGTGTTTCAAGATGATGATTACGTACGACCAAGGCCCAATGTCCTCATGGCGACCTTGATCCAGGAGGTAGGACTGGAATGGCCTTGTGTATCTGCTCGCATTATCCCGCTGACCATTCTTGAGGCCATTTGAAACTTTCACAGCTACTCCATTACCCACCATGGCAACTAGTATGCCTCATCATTCGGCTGCATACACCTAACCTTCGCTGTGCGATACTTACTTTTTTTAACTGTGTATCATATCTCCTTGATACCTCCTGCTGAAAAGGAACCTAAATTGCAGCTAGTGAAGCCAGCGTCATTGATGAGAATAATTCAATAGGAAGCGCTATTAAGATTAATGGGTGTCTACTGCACTACTCCGAATGACGCTTTGTTAGTAAATCTAGAACCTGAAAACTAGGAAAAGGGTAGACATTTACGGGTAAACTGGTTAAAGAAAGTCAGTCAGCTGGAAGTAAGAACGATACTTCGAACTGAGGTCAAAACGAAAAAGTTAATAAAGATCGCATATTATAACTGTGGCAAAGTACGGAACACTTCAGCTACAGGCAGGAGAACACAGGAATTTTTCCCAAACATCAAGGAGAGACTAAAAATGAGGTTTCTTAACTTGTCGAGGGGACTAGTGCATTACCTGACTGGCCATGGCCCGTATCTAACATATCTCCACAACATCAATAGACAGATTAATGCTGCCCCTCCCTGCGGCTGCGTGGACACACCAGAACACACATTCTGGGACTGTGCACTCTACGAAGACGCGGAAGGTTATGGCCATTAGGTATTAAGGATGTTAGATTCCAAAGTACAAGGGTCGTTCAATAAGTATTGCCACACATTGTTTTTAAAAAAGTCATTAATATTCACAGGCAAATGTCCTTGCTTTTGCTTCACATTTCATGTTCGTTCTGTGTGCTGGTGAAATTTCGAACAGTTCTGGAAGAAGGCAGAGCCGCAGTACGGCCTCAAAATGGCATCTGCATACGCCTCACCTTACAAGCAGCGTGCTGTTATTGAATTCTTGTGTGCGGAAAAAGAAACGTTGGTGAACATCCATAAACGTTTATGTGCAGTGGATGACGATGCTGCAGTTCATAGGAGTACAGTTGGGCTATAGGTAAAGAAAGTTACAGCCTTAGGTTCAAATGGTTCAAATGGCTCTGAGCACTATGGGACTTAACTTCTGAGGCCATCACTCCCCTATAACTTAGAATTACTTAAACCTAACTGACCAAAGGACATCACACACATCCTTGCCCGAGGCAGGATTCGAACCTACGACCTTAGCGGTCGCGCGGTTCCAGACTGTAGCGCCTAGAACTACTCGGTCACTCAAGCCGGCACAGCCTCAGGAAATGCAGAAACAGAACTCCATGATCAGCCACGCTCGGGACGTACTGTCACAGCCACTGCTCCAGACATGCGGAATCGTGCGGATGCAATTATTCGTGCCGACCAGCCGCATCACAACTCGACAATTGGCTCTACATTTGTCGGTCAGCATCGGAAGAGCGTCTGTAATGATCGGGACTCCCCGATATTCAAAGAGGTGCTCACGAGGCGTTCCACAAATGGTTTCAGCGTACCACAAGATTCAAAGAAAGACCATTTCATCTGAATTGTTTTAAGAGTTTTAAGGCATTTCTGTCATGGCTCGTTACGGAGAACGAGAGCTGGGTGCACCACTTTGCGCCGGAAACAAAAAGTTAGTCCATGGAGTGGCACCATCCTCATTCACAACAAAAGAAGAAATTCAAGACAACCACCTCTGACAGTCTTCTGGGATTGTGATGGCGTCATTCTCGTGGATGTGATGCCAAGAGGATCAAACGTCAATTCAGAGGTATACGTGAAGATTCTGAATAAACTGAAGAAGCGTTTCCAACGTGTTCGATCGGACAAGAATCCAGCAGTAGTTTTGCTCCTACACGATAACGCACTCCCACACACAAGTCTGAGAATCCGGGAACACATCGCCAAATTGGGTTGGACATCATTGCGTCATCCACTCTACAGTCCAGACCTGGCACCCTCGGACTTCCACCTCTGTGGGCCGCTTAGAGATTCTCTACGAGGAACACCCTTTGAAGATGACGAGAGTGTCAGTCATGCAGTGAAAACATGGCTACGCCTACAGGACAAGAGCTTTTATCAGCAGGGAATACATGCTCTTCCACAAAGTTGGCGTACGGCCATAGAACGTGGTGGCGACTACCGAAGCAAAATAGGACATGGACAAGGCATGTTGACGTATTTTGTCACCAAATTCTGGCTCTTAACATTAAATATGCTCTGAGAAAAGAAATGTGTGGCATTACTTATTTAACGACCCTCGTAGTACTAAGGAGCGAGTCTACCGAACGCATCTTGGACGATACTGCAGCCGCAATATCCAGGAAGACTTCACGAGGGATTCAACAACACACCAGCTTGGTGCAACCTCTGCTAGACGACATGCTCTGCACATGGAGAGACGACAAATGAGATCGTCGAGCAACGATTGAAAGAGCTTCTCAAGAATTTACATTGCGTTGTTGAAATTGATCGTGGAATTGTGAACTTTAACACGTAACAGTGACTGGCGGAATTAATTGTCATAGTGGAAACGTTGCTCCCACGCTGCCCGACGTCCAAAGAATCCAGCAAACACTAACTGCTGACCGGGGCGGTATAATGAGGCCAGATCCTATAGCGGATCTACAGATTAAATGCACCAAAATAAAAGGGCATGAAACAGATTCTGTGAGGCTTATTTTAATATTAGTAGTTGAGTAACTGGTTATGGCTTTTATTGTAGTTTTATAGTAGAATAAAATGAAGTATTTAAAAGTTAAGTACCAAAAATAATTAGTTAATTTATAAATTTGTTATTTTTCAAGATAATGTGACTTTTTTTGACCTGTTTTAGCTTTTCAGATAACAGGCTAAAGCTATGAAGAATAAATAAAAATCATAAGTAAATAAATCTCCTTGAGCGTGTTAGGTTAGGTGGGCATTGATAGGTGAGCCTCTCTTCCAAAGCACATTGAATAAGGGTTAGGTCTTGTAAATTGTACCAGCTTTTAAACTGTACCACTAACATATCCAGTGAACTACCTGCATCTGTTGAACAGAATGTGTATCAGGCTGTATCTAGCTGTTGTACGTGTCCAGTTCGATAGACCGTTGAGAATTCAGGTGTGGAGTGATTTAAATTTATTTTATGCTCTCAGAAAGAAAGTATTTGTTTGTGAAGCTAAGTACTTGTAGCCAAACAGGTATGCAAAGTCTTTATATAGCATATAAAAATACTTATTCAGTGACAATGCGGTGTAGGAACATTTGAAATGGCCCTAGCCTCTGTGCACCAAAAAGTAAGTTTAAAATGCATGGCATCGTCTTACAAATTGTAGCACCACTTTTCTTATACAATATACTGTTCTGGTACATTTTAAAATAATGTGCATTACATATGTTTTAACAGTTCATTGATCTCATAACTGTACTGCTATGTGTGTTGATGAAATTTGGACGTTTGCGGTTGAAATGATGGGTCGTGTACGTCCTGCAACTTGTAATCCACAAGTTTGAATAATCTCTAGCTGACTGGCGACAAATAGCATTTGATTTAGCAGAAGCCAATGGGAGGAGGCGTGTATTTAAAAACTTCAAGGTAGATAAACTATGGTATTATATTTTCACGTCTGACATCCTGATTTATCTCTGCGCCAACTAAAAACTACTGCGGCAGCTAGAGCATTTGGTTTCAACAAAGAAACAGTCATCTTCCGATTTAGTGGACAGACATAGTTTTCAGGCTATGCAGCTACTGAACAAGTAGAAGACTAGCCTATCCACAGTACAGAAACCTCAAAACATCATTGCACGAAGAGCAAAGTACAAATTTGAGAGGAAGTCTCTAACTAGTGCAGAAAACAGGACAAATAGCGAACATGTTTGTTGTTTCAGTGTTTCTGGTATGTATGTGTTAAAAGACAACGATTTTCTGATTATTTATGACTTGGAGTTCCACCGGCATCAAACTTCCAGACAGTGGTGAGATGACTAGTGAACTGTTTGTTCAGTGCATGGAGCACTTTCGAAACTGTAAGATCTGATTTTAACAGAAAGTCGGACATGCAATAATTTTAGATGGAGATGATGGTGTATCATGATTTGTTTGTCTCCACACACACCACTCAGTAGCAACAGCCACTAGACGTTGCATCTTTTTTAAGCCACTTGTAGCTTATTACAATCAAGCAGCGGACGAACGACTTCACACAAACACTGACAGCAATATTAGTCAGGCAAGGGGTTATCAGATGTTAGGAGAGCGAAATGGCAGGGCTGCAACCGTAAAACTTTGTGTCAGTGGGTTCTCCAAAACTGGCATCTAGCTATTGGATCCCGACTTCATCAGAATTAGGACTTCGTGGCGACTAAATTCAGTCTAGAATCACGAGCTAGATATGAGAAAGTAGAAACAGACAAGTCCAGAACTGACACGAAATTACAGACAGACTGATGAAAATTATACACTACTGAATACTTTAACTCCCACAAAACAAACCTGTGGTAGGATAGTGTCAGTAGGCCGATAAGACATCTCTTCCATTCCAGCACTATGGAAAAGTAAAAGAAGCGGAGCAACGTCGTCTACTGTCGAGATCACAGGTAGTCCTTACAGGAGGCCCCTCTTTGACAAAGAAAACGGAAGTAACCGAAACAAAATAAAACTTGCAACAATAAACAGGGCAGTACGTCTTCATGGAGATTCTGTGAAGTTGACCAGTAAGAAGCAATAGCTACGTTCATCAAATGTTGTGTATTTTACAGAGATAGCTGAAAACATGAATGAGTACGTAACGTTGAAACTGTTTAGTTTAAATCCAAAAATAGCCTAATATTTTAGATAATGCATATGTATTTGGGGGCTCAGATTTGTTTGCTAATGTCCTAAATATAAAATAAATATTGGTCATGCTCATAAAATTTCTGTATTTCTTGTTATAACTGAGAAAGTCTTTGGTGCTACAATTCATAATACTAGTAGCACGATTTAGAAGACTTTTTTGTAAATTGTATCTCTTTACACCTCTACATCTGTGGTGTTACACCTTTTAAATAGCAAAAAATATTTTTGAAGACTTTTGACGTTTATGTCTGAGATAATAGGCCATAAATTATTGGCATTACGGTGAGATAATGTCCGATACATTTCACTAAAATCAGGAAAACGATGCAAGTGGTACAATTTGAGACTTTACCCTGTGGAGGTTCTTCAGACTCAGACTTCAGGGTCTGGGTACAGCATTAATTCTGTCCATATGATTATAGTTATGATTCATTCTACCATTTAACGTGGGTACAATTTTTTTCGGTAGTGATACAGGCTTTCAGAAATGATGGAGATGGAGGGATACATAAATTTTGATATTCAAAAACTCTGTTTCGGAAACGAATGAGTCGAAAGATATCAGTGAAAATAGATAACATCAGATCTATCTTTCGTAAGCTGACAGTGAGAAAAATGCCAATAGATACGCTTCTGTACAATTTTGTTTTCCTGCATGATTTACATGGTTACTATTGCAACAGCTGTCCATAGTAGCACCTCTCAGATTAATCGTCAAAAAAATTCCCTTCGCACCCAGTCGAACAACCCTTTGTTCACGTAATTTACGAGGATCAAGCTGGTTTCAAGGCACAGCAGCTTAAATCCTCGATGGGGGCGGGGGGCTATACCAGTTGCCAATTGGGGACCGAAAACCAGCGTATGCAGACAGACAACACACATCATAAACAACTAGCCCCGCCACGTCACCCAATATAGAATTTAAGCAAAAACCTATGTCACTATTCATAAGGCACGCCAGCTTAATTTGAACATATTCGTTAATATCAGTATCCCAGCAACTGGAAGTGCAGACTAGAATATCTGTGTTGTTACATACCATCGTATGGCCAGTACCAAGGCAATGTTCTGGATTCATACATTTGCTTGGCTGTTGCAAACATGTGTAAAGCTTACACTTTATATATCGGTACTGATGGCTGACCCGTATATCACGGCTACGAAATATACGGCGTTCTTCCATCGCAAACAAACCATCTCTTACAGCCCCTAACAGAGCGCTAATCTTAAAAATGGTTGAAAAACACCCTTCTTCACGCCGTTTCCTCAGAATGCGACCCATCCTGATGGGAAAACTACTTCCTCAAGGCAAAAAGCCTGTAAACCTAAGACCACCTATTTATTCTCACATTTACCTCCTGCAAACGTCCGCCTCCATAGCAGAGTGGTCTGTGCCGCTGTCATGTAGAAGACAAGAGTTCGATTCCCGGTACTGCCAGGAAATTTTCTTTGGTTGGGGGAGTGGCACGGTATGCCCTCAGCTTCATGAGGTCAACTGAGGGGCTACTCGAGTGAAAAATAGCGGTTCCAAGGTAAAGAAACTCAACAACGACCGGAAAAGGGCCTGCAGAGCACATGCATCTGCATACCGCATCCAAATACGCCGTTGGCTTAGGACGACACGGTGTTCAGTCAGGCCCGACTCGGCAATCTATGGCCAGAACGCACAAGTTCACTGACTTTACATACTGCAAAGATATGATGTAGATGTAGTGGGGGTAAGTGGAGTAAAATAGAAACAGGATTAGGGTTCCGAATCAGAGTAATATCAACAAGCAGCTGAAAGTGCTCTAATTTAAGTGAGATTCGTTCTGAATCGGAACATAGAGTAGAGATTAAGTTACTCTGAACACTGCAGTGATAGCACAGCTCTCAGCAAAGCAAAGACTTCAGCATACATGCCGACGCAACAGGCAGAATGTGAGATAGAGAAAGTTTAAGAGGACAATGAACGGGTAGTTATGTATGGAAAGCGAGACTAATAATGACGGGGGTTGGAAAGCTGTATTAAGGGAAGGAACATGAGAGGTAGTTGAGGGAAAATATGGGCGTGCAGTAGGTATGAGATAAAGTAATGGAAAAGCAATGGTTAATCTTCTTTGGACACTTCTATCGAATGAAAGCGAACAGGTAGTTGATGTTGTCTTCAGTCCGAAGACTAGTTTGTGCTGCTCGCCGTGCAAATCTATCCTGTACAAGCCTCTTCATTTCTGCATAACTACTGCAACCTGCAACCACTCCAGCCTTCTTCCTAGAGTCAAACGGTGTCTCCTCGACAATTTTCCCCAACACTTCTTTCCATTACCAATTGGCTGCTCCTCGCTGCCTCAAGATACGTCACATTAACAAATTTCCTCTTCTAATCAAGTTGCGAGTTGCCGGGGCTAGCAGTGTATTTAACACTAAATTCTTCTAGAATCTTCATATCGAAATGATGCTCTAAGCCCCCCCCCCCCCCCCCCCCCCGTTTTCTAACTCCGACTTTTGCTGTTGCACATGGATTAAGAAGAAACGCGAACTGACTGTAATCGACCCTGCAAGTGGTGAAGAAAAGAGTTTGGCACCTGCAATAATTTAATTTGATAGAAATTAATTTGATAAAGGAAAGTTTCACTAACGTAGTGAGAAATGAAAGGGATGCTCTAACTATCAACAGAATGAAAGTTCTGTCCAAAATAATAATTTGATTTATTATGAGTAAACTCAAAATAATAAACAAAACACATGAAACTTTTACAATACATCCAATTGGATACTCAAATAAATGCTGTGAAGGTGAAGTTGTCCATAAACTAGATTGTGACATTTATGACCAAGTGGTATGTAGAGACAATTCCTTGCAACTCAAATCTTAAGAGAAACACCCAGCCAACCCAACGTTAATTGCTGCTACAGTAGTGAGAACTCAATGAACACGCAAGACAGAACCACGAAAAAAACGGGAACAGGCGCGCTCTGCTGAGCTCTGATTGTCACATAGCAAAATTCCCTTATCTTCCGGTGCTGCAGACATACATTACCAAGCTGTCTTCTTAACTGCAAGGACACGATCTGGCATACCAGAGGCGATGGCTGGTTGCTTCGACGTCCGTCGCCTCTGAGGTAGACGAAGAAGGTTCGCTACACAATCACTGACGGTACAGTGATTGATTTTAACAAGCAAAGTCACACAGTAACTCCGATACAATCAACTTTAGCCAAAACTGCTCAAGGCGGACAACATATGCGGCTTGTACGCAGAACGTTCAATTGCCAACTGCACTCGGAAAGTTACGTTGAAATCGAAACTTCAGCAACTTCGTCAAACAGTTACAATTAAATGAAAGTATATTAGAAAGCCAATGGAAAGCAGGCTGTCCAGAGGCAGCGTGAGCTCAGTCTTGTAACTTACTCCGACCGAAAGGCGAGAGCCGACTCCCTCAAGAGCATCCTTTCATTTCTTTCAGTTGATAGTATCTAAAAGAGAAAAATTCAACAGTCTTTCACGCATCAAAATCTGATTATTAGTGTCGGAGAAAGTACCAAATTTAGAACAGTATTCACCTGCTGTGAGCGTGAAATCGTGTTTTGAACATGAACACAGAACACGACAGTGGCCATGGTTAAACGTGCCAATCAGCAACTCGAAAACCGGCAGAAAATTCCACTCTATTGCCGAAGCACTACTGTTCCACCAATGGAGATACTTGGCGCCAATTTCTGCACCGATTTTGCTACGCCACCGAGCTATCCCCTGAGAAAGCCAATCACAGTTATGATTCTGCAGAAAACGCTGGAATTTGCCCGCCAAGACTGCCTGGGAACACAAGTCATCCCCAAGCCTCGCTGGTAGCGCGTTAGAAAGTGTTTTCACTAAGTTTCTGCGAAGTAACTGAATCTCTAGCCCCAGCCGCTCCTTCAGGCCCCTGTGGAAGTGTCGCCCCCGCTATTATGACAATGTCGGCGTGTGGACAGCATCCACTCGGCTCCCTCACACCCGTCGGGTAACCCTTTCAAGATCAGGAGAACCCGCCTGTCACCGGACCACACGGTTGACGAGAGACGCTGCGTGGGAAGACCGCGTGTGGAGCAATAGCAACTTTTCACCACATGCAATTAGAGAGGAAAATATTCATATCTTCTGAGTTCTCAATACTAGCCTTGTAATGCCAATACTCAGCCATACTTCTCCAAATCGAATTACTCAGAGTAAGATATACACTCCTGGAAATTGAAATAAGAACACCGTGAATTCATTGTCCCAGGAAGGGGAAACTTTATTGACACATTCCTGGGGTCAGATACATCACATGATCACACTGACAGAACCACAGGCACATAGACACAGGCAACAGAGCATGCACAATGTCGGCACTAGTACAGTGTATATCCACCTTTCGCAGCAATGCAGGCTCCTATTCTCCCATGGAGACGATCGTAGAGATGCTGGATGTAGTCCTGTGGAACGGCTTGCCATGCCATTTCCACCTGGCGCCTCAGTTGGACCAGCGTTCGTGCTGGACGTGCAGACCGCGTGAGACTACGCTTCATCCAGTCCCAAACATGCTCAATGGGGGACAGGTCCGGAGATCTTGCTGGCCAGGGTAGTTGACTTACACCTTCTAGAGCACGTCGGGTGGCACGGGATACATGCGGACGTGCATTGTCCTGTTGGAACAGCAAGTTCCCTTGCCGGTCTAGGAATGGTAGAACGATGGGTTCGATGACGGTTTGGATGTACCGTGCACTATTCAGTGTCCCCTCGACGATCACCAGTGGTGTACGGCCAGTGTAGGAGATCGCTCCCCACACCATGATGCCGGGTGTTGCCCCTGTGTGCCTCGGTCGTATGCAGTCCTGATTGTGGCGCTCACCTGCACGGCGCCAAACACGCATACGACCATCATTGGCACCAAGGCAGAAGCGACTCTCATCGCTGAAGACGACACGTCTCCATTCGTCCCTCCATTCACGCCTGTCGCGACACCACTGGAGGCGGGCTGCACGATGTTGGGACGTGAGCGGAAGACGGCCCAGCTTCATGGAGACGGTTGCGAATGGTCCTCGCCGATACCCCAGGAGCAACAGTGTCCCTAACTTGCTGGGAAGTGGCGGTGCGGTCCCCTACGGCACTGCGTAGGATCCAACCGTCTTGGCGTGCATCCGTGCGTCGCTGCGGTCCGGTCCCAGGTCGACGGGCACGTGCACCTTCCGCCGACCATTGGCGACAACATCGATGTACTGTGGAGACCTCACGCCCCACGTGTTGAGCAATTCGGTGGGACGTCCACCCGGCCTCCCGCATGCCCACTATACGCCCTCGCTCAAAGTCCGTCAACTGCACATACGGTTCACGTCCACGCTGTCGCGGCATGCTACCAGTGTTAAAGACTGCGATGGAGCTCCGTATGCCACGGCAAACTGGCTGACACTGACGGCGGCGGTGCACAAATGCTGCGCAGCTAGCGCCATTCGACGGCCAACACCGCGGTTCCTGGTGTGTCCGCTGTGCCGTGCGTGTGATCATTGCTTGTACAGCCCTCTCGCAGTGTCCGGAGCAAGTATGGTGGGTCTGACACACCGGTGTCAATGTGTTCTTTTTTCCATTTCCAGGAGTGTAAATGTGAGAGGGGGCAAGCATTGTGTGCATCGTAAAGGCATGCCACCTCTCAAAGTTGTCCTATAAATTACATTTTACCCCCTGTTCGATTCAGTATCCCACATCCACCTATCTACTATTCAGCATTCTTCTGTAGCACCACATGTCAAAAGACTCTATTCACTTCTTGTCTGAACTGTTTATCGTCCCCATTTCATTTCTGTACAAGGCCACACTCCACACAGTTACCTCCATAAAACGGATAATAGCGGCGATGCATCGTGGCATGGAAGCAATGAGGCCTTGGTGGGTCGCTGGAGGGAGCTGGCACCGCATCTGCACACGAAAATCACCTAATTCCCGTACATTCTGGGGAGGGTGGCGGTGAGCTCTAACGCCACGTTCAGTCATATCCCAGATGTTTTCTACCAGGTTCAGACCTGGTGAGTTCAGGGGTCCATTCCATCACACTCCTGGCATTGTGACATGGCGCATTATATTATTGAAAAATGCTTCTGCAACCGGCAAATGTGAGCATCAACCAGCGTATGATATTCCTTGGCCCTCATGGTGCCTTGCACGAGCTCCGCTACATCCGTGGCTGCCCACATGAATGTTCCCAGAGCATAATGGAGCCGCTGGAGGCATGTCTCTGTCCCGCAGTATAGGTATCAAGGAGTTGTTCCCCTGGAAGGCGACAGATTCGCGCTTTCCCACTGTCATTATGAAGAAGTTATGGGGATTCATCAGATCATGCAACGCTCTGCCACTGCGCCAACGTCCAGTGCCGATGGTCACGTGCCCATTTCAGTCACAGTTGCCAATGTCCTGGTGTTAACATTGGCACATGCATGGCCCGTCGGCTGCAGAGGCCCATCGTTAGGAGTTTTCGGTTCTCTGTGTGTTCAGACACACTTGTGCTCTCCCCACAGTCAAAGTCTAATGTTAGTTCCACCACAGTTTGTCGCTTGTCCTGTTTTACAAATCCGTCTATCCTACGATTTCTGACATCTGTAATGAAGGCGGCCGCCCAACCCCACGGCAACTGTATGTAGTTTCATCCTGGTTTCGCCACGTGTTGAAGACTCACCACAGCACTTCTCGAACATCCTATATGTCATGGAGTTTCCAGAGTGCTCGCATCGACCCTCCAGGCCATCACAATCTGCCCTCGGTCAAACTCAGATAGATCGCGCGCCTTCCCCATTCTCCACACGGACAGCACTCTCACTGATACTACATGCAACGTGCATGTGTCTGACTAGCAGTCATTTCTCGTCAGGTAAAGTTGCTATCGATAGCAGGTCGGTAGTCATAATGTTCTGGCTGATCAGTGTACACAGGCAACACCAAGATGGAGTTGTGCGTTGGATGAAAGATGGTAAACATGTTTCTATATCTGAAAGATGACATATGTTCAAATTTCGGGCCAGTCGTACAAGCATGAGGGCTAATAGCGCCAGTGTGAGGATACAAAGAAGGTTTGTTTCAAATGCATGCTGTAACCGCTGTGACCATTAGTTACCTTTGAGATTGGACGTGGTGAGTTGATGTCAGTCAAGAATGCCCCTAAGGCAACAAAGGTGTCATTATCAGCAACTCACTAAGTTTGAAAGAGATGGTGTGATAGGGCTGCGAGAATCTGGATGTTCTTTGTGCGATATTGGAAAAAGACATGGCAGGAATTTAGCCAGCGTGCATGATTTCTGGCACCGGTGGCACCAGAATGTATGGTCTCAGTAAGATCGGGCTCCAGACGGCTACATGGCACTACCGAGAGGGACGACCACCTTGTTCGGCGTATAACTCTGGCGTATCGTACCGATCTGCAGCAGCAACTTGAACACCAGCTGACATGACTGCGAGACAACGAACTGTTACAAATCGGTTACTTCAAGGACAGCTCCGAGCCAGACGTTCTGTAGCTTGCATTCTACTGACCCCAAAACACCGCCTTTTGCGACTTCAATGGCGTCAAGCGAGAGCTCACTGGAGGGCAGGGCGGAGGCCTATTGTGTATTATGACGAAAGCTGGTTCTGCCTCTGTGCCAGTGACGACCGAATGTTGGTTAGAACGAGGCCAATTGAAGGCCTGTAACCACCCTGCATGGATGCTAGACGCACTGGGCTTACACCTGGAGTTATGGTCTGGGGTGCGATTTCGTATGACAGCAGGAGCATTCTTGTTGTTATCGCACGCACCCTGACTGCAAAATTATACGTCAGTCTCGGGATTTGACCTATTGTGCTGCCATTAATGAATTCTAGGGTGGGCTTTCTAGCAAGACACGTTAAGGAAACAAATAGCCCTGTACTTCAAGAGAAAATGCCACCAATAGCATGAAATATAGAAATAATAAGAGAATTAAAAAGAAGTGACATTCCATTCAGAAGTAATCACCACTTGGCGTTAGCGCAGTGATTAGTACACTGGACTCGCATTCGGGAGGTCGACGGTTCAATCCCACGTCCGGCCATCCTGATTTAGGTTTTCCGTGATTTCCCTAAATCACTTCAGGCAAATGCCGGGATGGTTCCTTTCACAGGGCACGGCCGCCTTCCTTCCCCAGCCTTCCCCAATCCAATGAGACCGATGACCTCGCTGTTTGGTCTATTCCCGCAAATCAATCCAAACCACATGCGTTAAGACATTTACCCCACTGCGAGACTTGCACTTCCTCGTCGGACTGAAACCAAAGCCCCCGCATGTCTTTCTTCAGGTCGCCATGGATGTGAAAATCACACGGGAGCATAACCTTCGTCTACTTGGCAGTGTGGGGGCGCACATTATCGTGCAAAAGCACGATTCCGTCCGACGACACTCCGACAGGCCGAGGGCAAACGGCAAAGCCAGCAGTGGAAGCATACCACACCACCCCCGCCACAGAAATCCAAAGCTGTTCACACAAGTTCCGGTAAGGTCATAATGACCTTCTTCTTCGACTGCAGGGGTCCTCTGCTCGTGGAGTTCCGTGATCGTGGAACCACAGTCAATGCGCAACTCTACAAATACACTCTCCAGAAACTGAGAAGCGCCATAAAGTCAAAACATTTAGAAATGCAGTCGCACGAAATCTTCCTGTTGTGCGATAACGTCCGACCCCACACTGCCAATCGGACGAGGGCTACCATTCAGCGATTTGGTTGGGAAACATTGTGATATCCTCCGTACAGCCCAGGTCTTTCACCGTGTGATTTTCACGTCTTTGGTGACCTGAAGAAGAACACGCTTGGACGTCGGTTTCAGTCAGACGAGGAAGTGCAAGGGTGGGTGCTGTTGTGGCTCCGTCAGCGGCCGACCGCGTTCTACGAAACAGGAATTGCTCGTCTCGTCTCCCAGTGGGACAAATGTCATCAGGAATGTGGTGGTGATTACTTTTGAACGGAAGCATTCTCTAATCCCGTTGTGAGGCGTGTGTTTTTCATTCTACTGTCTTGTGTAGAACGAAGCTTTCTGGAGCATAATGTACTAAATTTAAATAGCGACCGCTAGTTTCCTTGTTGCTTACGTGTGACCCTTATTCCTGACCCGGCGTAACTACGTCTACGTTTTCTTATTGTTTTTAGTACTGACAGACATAGTCCTATGATTATGCGTCTTTATTCTTTATTAGGTTTATTCTGTGACACGGCCAACGTTTGGCCCTCAAAATAATTTAATTTTTGTAGGTATCACGATTTTCCTTATTATGAAATTATTAGATTGATGATGTATTTCAATGTTTAATATGTGTCCGCCTGGGATAATTTACAGGTTCTGAAGAAGATGCCATTATCGGCATCGAAACATAGGTAAACTAGAAAAAAAATTACCTTGCAACTGAAGGCTGAATTTCTTATTGTGTGAACAGTTCACGGTTGCAGAGGCGCTGCATTATGTTAAAGATTTGTAAATTTAAGTAGCTTTCAAAGGAGAAAAAAAATAAATTAAACAACATGGACAAAAGAAAAGAAAACGTGGGGATAAGACGGATTACCAGCGAAATAGAAAACGATGAAGAAAGAAGAGGTCAGGCAGTCATCACGTTAGCCTTGATGGACAATACGAAAATAAATATATCGGTTATATAACAACAGCTGGAAAACTCTTTATTTAAAAGTAGCCCTTAACTGACCCCTTAACTCTGCAACTGGTAAGTTGTTACTGACAAGTCAGAGAATGAAAAATTACCTAGTTCAATCTGTAGTATACGACAGCAACTCCAATTCGCCGCCCAGCCAGAGTATCGATATGGAGGAAAGGACTGAGATACAGATGGTGGACAAAATTAGGAAAACCAAAACACAACACATAACCAAGCCGAATAGGGTGCAGAAAAATTGTTGGCATTCAAAACACTTTCCAGTCACTTCAGAATAGATTACAACCCATCCTGTATGGTTTTCTAGGGGATCTTGCACTATTCTACCTGCAAAATAAAGTCAAGTTCAGGTAACGTTCATGTAGGTGAACGGCGATCAAACACGCTTGTCACCAAAGTAGACCACAAAGGCTCAATATTGAGATCTGGTGACAGGTGGCCAGGAGGAGATGCGACATTTTATCCTCGCGATCACAAGGCCAGTCCTGGAAGATGCGAACTGCTTGAACATGGGCCCTGTCATCTTGAGATATATCGTAACTGTTGTGGAAGAAACGTCGTACGATGGGACGGACCTGAGCAGCCAAATGGTTACATAATCCTTGACAGTAATGCGATCTTGCAGAGTATCCTTGGGGTCCATGCAATACCACGATATGGCTGCCGAAATCGTCACCGAAACGCCTGCCATGTTCCTTTCTTGGGATGTCAACCCAGCCAGAAACTGAAAGCGTGAAACATCACTCAGCCTACGAAATGACATTTTTCCATCGAACCAGCTTTCACAGCTTCCGCAGCGTGTTTTTCTGTTGCGCATATTTACGTCACTGGTGACTAGTTTTGGTATTCCAAGATGCCCATCAGTTCCAAGATCATGGCGTTCCCTTCGTCTTATTTTGGTGCTGACAGACTCCGTGAGTGCGACATTCGGTTCTGCAGTCACTTTCGTAGCTGTCGCCCGCTTATTTAACGACGCAATCCTCTTCAGTGGCCGTCTGTCACGATTACTCATCACATACTTCCGGTCGTGGCAGATGATGTTTTCCCGCTGTCACTGTATGCGGTATAAATCTTCGATACGGTGCCCGTTGAAACACCAAACATTTCAGCCACCTTGGTTACGCAGGCACCCACCATAAGAGCACCAACAATTTGTCCACGTTCGAAGTCACGTAGCCAGCCGCTGTGGCCGAGCAGTCAGGCGCTTCATTCCGGAACCGCGCTGCTGCTACGGTCTCAGGTTCGAATCCTGCCTCGGGCATGTGTGTGATGTCCTTAGGTTAGTTAGGTTTAAGTAATTCTAAGTCTAGGGTACTGATGACCTCAGATGTTAAGTCCCATAGTACTTAGAGCCATTTGAACCAGTTTTTGAAGTCACGTACTCCGACATATTGCACCCACGACTGCACGAACTCTATTCTGAGCACGACTGATACTTGCAACGTAATGAGCGTGTTTCGCGGTCAAGTACAACAGCACAGCCTGCAGGCTTGATTAGAATTTGCATATCAAGCGTTCATTTGTGACGGCGTTTCCACATATTTGTCCATTCCTTGTTCTTGGGCTTCGTACTACTGCCGCACGTCACTTCCTCGGAGTCTGCTGCTGCCGCAACCTCGAGCATATCACATTGGCCTGTCTACTGACGTGAAACTGATAGTACGCCGAGGTGACCAAAGTCATGGAACACTTATACAGATGGCGGTAGTATTGAGTACACAAGGTATAAAAGGGCAGTGCATAGGCGGAACTGTCATTTGCACTCAGGCGATTCACGTGAAAGGGTTTCCGACAAGATTAATGCCACACGACGGGAATTAACAGACTCTGAACGCGGAATCAAATGGTTCAAATGGCTCTAAGCACTATGGGACTTAACATCTGAGGTCATCAGTCCCCTAGAACTTAGAACTACTTAATGGTTCAAATGGCTCTGAGCACTATGGGACTCAACTGCTGAGGTTATTAGTCCCCTAGAACTTAGAACTAGTTAAACCTAACTAACCTAAGGACATCACAAACATCCATGCCCGTGGCAGGATTCGAACCTGCGACCGCAGCGGTCTTGCGGTTCCAGACTGCAGCGCCTTTAACCGCACGGCCACTTCGGCCGGCTAGAACTACTTAAACCTAACTAACCTAAGGACATCACACACATCCATGCCCGAGGCAGGATTCGAACCTGCGACCGTATCAGCAGCGCCGTTACAGACTGAAGCGCCTAGAGCCGCTCGCCCACAGCGGCCGGCTGACACGGAATCACGGAATGGTAGTTGGAGTAAGACACATTGGACATTCAATTTCGGAAACGGTTAGGGTATTCAGTATTCCGAGTTCTGAGGTCCACAGTGTCAAGGGTGTGCAGATAACAAAAAATTTCTGGTACTACTCCTCACAATGGACAACACAGCGGCTGAAGGCCTTCACATAACGACCGAGAGCAGCGGCGTTTGCGTACAGATGTCAGTGCTAATAGAAAAGCAAAACTGCGTAAAATAACAGCAGGAATCTTTGCGGCACGTACGACTATCTTATCCGTTAGTACAACGAAGCCAAATTTGGTGTTAATTTGCTATGGCAGCAGACGACCGACACGTGTGCCTTTGTCAACAATACGACATCGCCTGCAGCGTCTCTCCTGGGCTTGTGACCATATTAGTTGGACCCTAGACGGATCGAAAACCGTGGCCTGTCAGTTGAGTCCCGATTTCAGTCGGTAAGAGCTGACTGGAGGGTTCGAGTGTGGCACAGAACCCACGAAGTTATGGACCCGAGTTGTCAACAAGGTACTATGCAACGTAGCGGTGACTCCATAATGGTGTACTATGTCTTTACATGGAATGGACTGGGTCCTCTGGTCCAATTTAACCGATCGGTGTATGGAAGTGGTTATTAAGGTTACTTGGAGACCATTTGCAGCCATTCATAGACTTCAGTTTCCAAACAAAGACGGAATTTTTATGAATAACAAGCGCCATGTCACTGTGCCATAGTTCTTCGCGACTGGCTTGAAGAACATTCTGGACAATTCGAGCAAATTATTTTAACACCGCCGGCCGTTGCGACCGAGTGGTTCTAGGCGCCTCAGTCAGCTGTGCTAAAAGAGGCCCGACACGTTAATAGGAGGCATCCCACGACTTTTGTCACCTCATTGTGTATACCGCGCCCTTGTACTTGTCCCTCAGCCTCGCTGTTCACTGACGCCTTCTACACGCGCCATTTACGGAGGACTCTTTCCAACGTTGCCATGGTGTCATCTGCGTCTATCTCACACCACATGCTCCAGCCGTTGCCTAGCCTGGAAATCGGCAACGCTGCTGTTTACACAACACTGGGACACAGGTTCTTATTCTGGTTCTCCCTAGAATGTTCCAAAACACTTCGCATAAAGCAGGATTTTTCCGGGGCTGATACTTCCGGTTCTATTGCTGATAAAAATTTAGGGTCAAGAGTTCTGGATAGCCGTTGGTCAAGGGACCATTTGTATACCCAACGGAAACCTCGCTGAACCTTCTGTAAGGACTTATGTGTATCCATGTAGATGCAGAAGGATCGCCTTACTGTAACGCAGTACAGAATCAACATTTGGGTATTACATGTGTCCTCCAGTTTAGGTAAATGGAGCAAATCGGTCGTACGTGCTTTAAATATGGTCTGTGGTGCGTCTTAAGGGTCTTACAGAGGCACCATTTATTTTATGGGCGGTTCCTGAGAAAACACTAAAAACTTAGTTTTTGGGTACTAAAACCGAGCCTCGGATTACGGCACTGATGTGCGCAGCATATGGATCAAATTCTTACGAATAGTCGTAAGACCTAAAACTCGAACAAAATTCAAAATTTTCTTGATATGTTTATTAGTTCGTTGTGGCCAAACGGTTGTAGGCTCTTCACTCTGGAACCGCGCGACCGCTACGGATGCAGGTTCGAATACTGCCTCGGGCATTGATGTGTGGGATGTCCTTAGATTGGTTAGGTTTAAATAGGGGACTGATGACCTCAGATGTTAAGTCCCATAGTGCCCTGAGCCATTTGAATCGTCTGTTTATCAGTCTCCGAGAAACAGAGGTTCAAAGTGACCTTACATGTACAAGTAAAAAATACATGTAAAATCCGACGTGAAGCGAAAACGTAGATTATAAAGAAATGCAGCACGGAGAAATATGCTGTAAAGTATTTCCGCTTTCATCAGAGGGGTTACAGGAACCCCATGTTGTTGTTGTACAGAAGCACATGCAAAATTTTTGTGCATATAAAATCTGGTCTGAGGTGTAAGCTTACATAGTTTTGCGTTGTTTATATTTGACATAAGTAAACTAACAAAATTTTACTGACCTGTAAAATGTTTCTATCGAAGCACAAAAACTGCGAATGTATTCCTGTTTATTAAAGGACTCTGGCTGAGAAATGCTTTACTAGCTGCGTCATTTACCTTTCTAAGCACATTTAAAAATTTTGGTGTGCGAACATATCCGCTCTGTGATGAGAGGGAAGGAGACAGTGGCAGTGGGAATGAGAAGGAAAAGTAATAAATAGTGGAAGATGGTACACGTCGGTTGTGGTATAGAAAGAGCGAAGGAGACAGTGGCATTGTGAGAGAAACAGAGGGACACAGTGGCAGTGGAACACAGTAGATAGTGACAGAACAGTGCTAGGAAAAGAGTGAAGGAGACAGTGCCAGTGGGAGGAGGAATAAAGAGAAGGAGAAAGTGGAAGAAAGTGAGAGCCAGTGATAATGAGAGACAGAGTCTGCGACAATGACAACGTGTACAAGAGAGATAGCAACTGTGAGAAGAGACAGCAGCAGTGAGAAAGAATGAATGAAACAGTAGCAGTAAGAGAACAAGAGGGAGACAGTGACAGCAAGAGGAGACACTATTTGCAGGACAGGATGAAAGAGACTGTGGCTGTAAGAAATGAGACAGTGAGAGAGAGACACAAACAGAAAATGACAGTGAGTCTGGCTGAATGAGTGGATGGGTATGAGCGACTTACAGTGATGGCCTAGTGAAGGAGCCGGCAGCTGTAGCCGAGCGGTTCTAGGCTCTTCAGCCCGGAACTGCGCTGTTTCTACGGTCGCAGGTTCGAATCCTGCCTCGGGCATCGATGTGTGTGATGTCCTTAGGTTAGTTACGTTTAATTAGTTCTAAGTCTAGGGGACTGATGACCTCAGATGTTATTTCGCATAGTGCTTAGAGCCATTTGAACCATTTTTTGAGCTAGCGAAGATGTGCTAGTTACAGTTAGAGGACTTTGTGGGTGTGAGAAGTGAGTTGCATGTTGAGCGCGAATATGTTCGCTGGCCAAAATTATTGGGAACATTTTTAAAGAAGCTAGGGATGATATAACGAGAGAGCCGGTATCCCACTTTCTAGTGAGAGTCTTTTAAAAACAGGAGCATATTCGCCTTTTTATCCTTTTATCCTCAAAAATGTTCGAATGTTCAAATGTGTGTGAAATCTTATGGGACTTAACTGCTAAGGTCATCAGTCCCTAAGCTTACACACTACTTAACCTAAATTATCCTAAGGACAAACACACACATCCATGTCCGAGGGACGACTCGAACATCCGCTGGGATGAGCCGCACAGTCCATGACTGCAGCGCCCTAGACCGCTCGGCTAACCCCGCGCGACTTATCCTCAGATAGGAGCATATTTCTACTGGTTAGTGGAATGACTGACGTTGCTTGTGTTTTAAGTTCTCGATCCGTGTTGCTGCTCGGACTGTTTGCGATACGTTTACAATGACTTTCACCGCTCTCCGGATTTCGCTTCTGGCTAAACGTTACTTCGTGACCTTTGCTGTGGTCAGTGACATCGATTGCTAGTTTGTTCTAACCGTCTCTGGTTCACCAGCAGTGCGTGTGATCGTAAACTGTATTCTACCTACGCAGAGGACGTCAGAAATAATCGTTCTGAGCCTGTGTTTACACAGGCACTCCGTTGTTGGATTTCGAAACTCGTCAGGCCACGCGTGAGGGTTGTCGAATGTCATCGCCGTTGTCTCGCGACGAACTTTTCCGTGAGGGCTCTGTCCTCTGTGCTCATCGCCGCGTTACATGCAGCCGCAATCAGCGTCGCTTGCGCCGCGGGCCGTGCCGCTGTGTCTGGCTCGCCTAGAGCGGCTGCGGGGGCGGATCCGCCGGGAAGCCAGCCAATGGGAGTCGAGCGCCCGCCCACACGTCGCAGCCCCGTCCCCCACCCCTCCCCCCTGCCTCCAGGAGACGGTCCGGACTGACCACCGGTCCAGTGTCCTCGACCGCCTCCCTGCAAAGTCGCGCGCGCGGAGACAAAGGAACGACGGCAGCCACTATGCAGCCATTACTTCACTGCCATCACGCAACGCCACCCTCATTACTCCCATACCAAGGAAACGACCGATATGGGAACCGTATGAATTTCCAGTTGAAGACGTACACTATTATGAAGCTACGCGGGATTCTTTTTCTTAGTTTACTAGCGAATCAACACTAATATTTAACGAAGGTTCTCCAGAACAACACTCTCAGCGCCTCGACTTCAAAAATGCGCTGACTACATCAATCTATAAAAAGGTAACATCGCTGTTCCACTGAACTGACGCACCATACATCTCAGCTCTATTCGTACCGCAGCGAACTGTGAGGGACGGGAAAAACCCACCGTGGTTCAACAACAAAGTTAGGAAACTACTGCGAAAGCAAAGAGAGCTTCACTGCAAGTTTAAACGCAGCCAAAACCTCTCAGACAAACAGAACCTAAGCGATGTCAAAGTTAGCGTAAGGAGGGCTATGCGTGAAACGTCCAATTAATTCGAAAGTAAAATTCTATGTACCGACTTGACAGAAAAGCCTAGGAAGTTCTGGTCTTAAGTTAAATCAGTAAGTGACTCGAAACAGCATATCCAGACACTCTGGGATGATGATGGCATTGAAACAGAGGATGACACGCGTAAAACTGAAATACTAATCACCTTTTTCCACAGAGGAAGACCGCACTGCAGTTCCTTCTCTAAATCCTCGCACAAACGAAAAAATGGGCGACATCGAAATAAGTGTCCAAGGAATAGAAAAACAACTGGAATCACTCAACAGACGAAAGTCCACTGGACCTGACGGGATACCAATTCGATTCTACACAGAGTAAGCGAAAGAACTTGCCCCCCTTCTAACAGCCGTGTACCGCAAGTCTCTAGAGGAACGGAAGGTTCCAAATGATTGGAAAAGAGCACAGGTAGTCCCAGTCTTCAAGAAGGGTCGTCGAGCAGATGCGCAAAACTATAGACCTATATCTCTGACATCGATCTGTTGTAGAATTTTAGAACATGTTTCTTGCTCGCGTATGATGTCGTTTTTGGAAACCCAGAATCTACTCTGTAGGAATCAACATGGATTCCGGAAACAGCTATCGTGTGAGACCCAACTCACTTTATTTGTTCATGTGACCCAGAAAATATTAGATACAGGCTCCCAGGTAGATGCTATTTTCCTTGACTTCCGGAAGACGTTCGATACAGTTCCGCACTGTCGCCTGATAAACAAAGTAAGAGCCTACGGAATATCAGACCAGCTGTGTGGCTGGATTGAAGAGTTTTTAGCAAACAGAACACAGCATGTTGTTCTCAATGGAGAGACGTCTACAGACGTTAAAGTAACCTCTGGCGTGCCACAGTGGAGTGTCATGGGACCATTGCTTTTCACAATATATGTAAATGACCTAGTAGATAGTGTAAGAAGTTCCATGCGACTTTTCGCGGATGATGCTGTAATATACAGAGAAGTTGCAGCATTAGAAAATTGCAGCGAAATGCAGGAAGATCTGCAGTGGATAGGCACTTGGTGCAGGGAGTGACAACTGACCCTTAACATAGACATATGTAATGTACTGCGAATACATAGAAAGAAGGATCCTTTATTGTATGATTATATGATAGCGGAACAAACACTGGCAGCAGTCACTTCTGTAAAATATCTGGGAGTATGCGTGCGGAACCATTTGAAGTGGAATGATCATATAAAATTTATTGTTGGTAAGGCGGGTGCCAGGTTGAGATTCATTGGGAGAGTCCTTAGAAAATGTAGTCCATCAACAAAGGAGGTGGCTTACAAAACACTCGTTCGACCTATACTTGAGTATTGCTCATCAGTGTGGGATCCATACCAGGTCGGGTTGACAGAGGAGATAGAGAAGATCCAAAGAAGAGCGGCGCGTTTCATCACAGGGTTATATAGTAAGCGTGATAGCGTTACGGAGATGTCAGGCAAACTCAAGTGGCAGACCTGCAAGAGAGGCGCTCTGCATCGAGTTGTAGCTTGCTGTCCAGGTTTCGAGAGGGTGCGTTTCTGGATGAGGTATCGAATATATTGCTTCCCTCTAATTATACATCCCGAGGAGATCACGAATGTAAAATTAGAGAGATTCGAGCGCGCACGGAGGCTTTCCGGCAGTCGTTCTTCCCGCGAACCATACGCGACTGGAACAGGAAAGGGAGGTAATGACAGTGGCACGTAAAGTGCCCTCCGCCACACACCGTTGGGTGGCTTGTGGAGTATAAATGTAGATGTAGATGTAGGTCCACAAAGAACGAAATGAGCTTTTCTGTTTAACTAAGCATAATTTAAGAAAATATCTATCACTCTAAACCCAGATCACGCTTTTCACCCACTGTACCTAACTGAGGAAGAATTAAAGGACCTATAGAAGGGAATAAAGTGCGCTGGGCACAGAATGTGGAAGGAGAAGAAACCAAAGAAAGAAGGAAGTTCGTGGAGGTGTATTAAGTCTTTACAGCTAAATGAAAGTTTGTTTCTTGCTCTACTCTTTTTGCTTCTTTTATTTGTGAAGCATTTTCAGTAGCGTGTAGTCATGTTTGCTTTACGTAAAAATTTCCCGCCTGCATCTCCACGGATTGTGGTTTGGTGTATTTATGGCTCCGTGGATGGAGTGCATCCCTAAATCTAATGGTTAAAAGGTTACGTTCGGCCTACTGTCGTTCGTTCTGAATTCGTTCGCTTACCTGACCATCCGCTAACAGCGTCATTTATTTATAGGCAAGGAATATTCTGTCCCGTCCACATTACAACCTTCATGTCACGATCCACGATATCTAACATGATGATGTGGCTTCTAGGCCAGTTCGATCCGCATGCAAATTCAAGCGGCTTGCCAGATACAGTTAGTGGCAGTTGTTCTCATAACGTAGATGATAGTGCAGCAGACTGCTCAGCTGTTGGCTTGTGTTCGATCCTTACTACCGTCGCGTGTACAGTTTTTGTGCTGTTTGTCAACACCATGTCTGGAATGCCCACCGAATTTTACGATCCGTGCTCGAATGACAGCATATAACTGTTTGTTTGAATCCATAGGAAGTTGTTTGTGCTTTATTGTACTGAAAAATTAACTTTTCTGACAAGAAACGTTTTTAGACGCCCTTGGTCTGTTTCGGCACAGTTTCTCTCCATTAGAAATCCAAATAGGAACGATGCGAAAGTCAAAATCATAATTGTATGGCTTGCATTGCCTGAGAAGGGCCGTAAGCTCCGAGACTTATTTGCTATTAATTAATGAAACCAACAAGCAGTGACTGGCTACAATTCTCTTTTCTAATTCAGTATCAGTTTTCAAACAGCATTTCGCAAGATCATCATCATTCATATTAACACTCCTGCATAGCAAAAATGAAGGTTTCTGTTAAAGCTATCCTGTACTGACTGAACGAAATGTATCCACACGCCTAATAAATCCCAATACCTCCGCCTCCAGTCCGATCCCTCAGTCTCCTGTAATTCAACCTGTACAGGGTCCCAAACATTCGAGCCCTATTTTTTTATGTTATATTAACTTAGCAATCATCATCATAATAATAGTAATCAACCAACTGCCATCCACTGTTCTATGTAGTTCTCTTCGACATTTTTATATGCAGATACATTACGAACTTCAGATATCGCATCCAAATTTTTGCTGCTTGTTCCTGTCATTGCAGTCGACTTATCTGAGTAATAAGAAGTCAGCCAGTAAAATAATCTAGCACTAGTCATTACAGTACACATATAGTACGTTAAGCAAAGAATAGGACACCTTTCATATTTTCATTCATACAGAAGTCAAGTTTTACGATCGGCAGTTTTAACTCCTTAAACATAGTTGACTCCAATAGGAGTTTCCGATTATACACGAAAACTGTAAGTGTATTCTCCGGTGTGAACAAACTCATAAGCTGGCCATATGGCAAAGACTGTACTTAATTAGCATACCAGTTAATCTACAAGTATGTTATGTACATAAATTAGAAATATGTACTTACGAGATCCATAGCAAATGACCAAAGCACTAAAGGAGGTTGCCAGCAAATTTGGGCTCAATATAAACGAAGCCAAGACAGAGTAGCTCGTTATGACGCGTGGTCATTGTCAGACTGCTGATCATCTACAATCACTGCAGGTTGGGGACCATTCCTACAAGAGAGTGCAAGAATTCAAATACCTAGGGACACTTTTCACTGAGAACTCGTCATGTGAAGCAGAGATCAGTGCCAGAATACAAGCAGGAAACCGATCTTACCACAGCCTAGCACAACTGCTTCGGTCCAAATCTCTCTCCAGACAATTCAAGATTCGACTGTACAAAACTCTGATCCAGCCTGTTGTTCTATATGGCTGTGAGACATGGAGTATCCGGAAACAGGACTTCCTAAGCTCCTTGTTTTTGAGAGAAATGGGCTTCGGAAGATCTTCGGTCCGGTTCTGGATGCAGATACAGGGGAATGGAGGATCAGATACAACCGAGAGCTTGAGGAACTATACCAGCAGCCCAACATAGCACGAACTGTCGAAGCTAAACGAATGCAGTGGGCCGGCCATGTGGCCCGGATGGAGTATCACAGATGTCCTCGGAAGCTCCTGGATTTCACACCTACAATAAAGATACCGCCAGGGAGACACAAGAAGCGTTGGTGGGATGGACTCCATGAAGATTTAAACCAAGTGTCAATAGATGTGGACGAATGGCGGATAGCATCAATGGAAAGAATACAATGGAGGAGGAAACTTGTAGATGCGTGCGGTCCACTGGGCCTGATCACGTAGTAGTAGTAGTATTACAGCAAAAGTAAGTATAGCTATCTGTAAATTAGACGAAAATAGACGACGTAATAATGACGAAAATGTAGGAGTATTACGTCAATTGGAGATTTGCTGTGGGTGAGAGGGGGGGGGGGGATTATCCGATACACATCTTTGCATAATAAAGTAAAATAAGAATTGTCAGATTGCTCTCTCTCTACAGCCACGTTGGTCAGCCACTAGCTTCATGGATAAATTGGTGACAACTGAAAAGACAAAGCTGTTCGTTAATAGCAGAATGAAGATGATCTGTTCGAAACCAGTTGCTTGTCGCTTTTGGATAAATCGAATTTTATAGTAACAAGATTCGTGAAAGTAGTCTCCTTTGCAACTTTATATCCGCGCTACGTATTCCTACTCTCCTCTTAACGAATTTAGGTCATCCATTTACCCTCCTTATAATCTGTTTCTTTTTCTTTTTTTTAAGTACGCCCCACTCCACATCTCTTCAAAACGCTAGCCCTAGATACCTATTAGGTTACTATAACATTAATGGAGTACTCAAGGGCTAACTCCCGGCGTTCATTCCCAATTTCCCTTCCTTGGAGAGATGCCGACGTTAACAAGCGTTTCAAAAACTTGCTGTAAAGAAATTGGGAAAAGTTTGTATCAGACTAGGTAGGGCTCGACAGTAAATAGTATCAATGCTAAGATTTAGAGATCACGATTATTCTCTGGCTGAATATATGGACGTAGAAACCTTAAATAGAATGAGTAGATTACCAGAGCATTCTTCAGATTAAGGCTGAAGATAACAGCAAAGACGAGTAGCGTAACTACGAATATGAACTAGCCGTACATGAAAACTAATGAAAATGCGTAGGAGACTGAAAGAGTAACATTATACAGCTAAGCATCTCTCTGCAGACGATATTATGAGGTCTGAGGTTTTCATTTGTTTTTGTTGTCGTTGTTACTCATTTCATAAGACGGGTTGAGTAAATGAGACATCAGACCTAGATTATCCTACTTGGGGAAAAATTACTTCAGTAAAAGAATGGAAGTGAGAAAGGAGGTTCTGATATTATACATATGCAGTACAGTTTTACGTGAAAGTCAAAAATTCATCGTGGAAAACCAGAAAAGAGGTACTTTCTGTTTTGTGGAATAGAATAATGTCACATAGTAAATGGACAGTTAATGTACGAAACTGAGAGGTGTTGCAGGTAACAAAAGAAGAATATAGTGTGCGAAACTGAAGACGTAAAAGGCAGTCTCCAGCTAGGTGCATGACGACTGATCACAAAATAATCACTGTAATTACAATTACTTTTAATACCGTTCTTTGTATTTCAAGTCTGAACTGTCAGCTCACTTGTTGAATGAAAACGAGACTGTTCTACCGCCAGTAACAGCGTGTATAGTAAAGCTCTGAGTAGTTCGAACCAACCTGTCAGTTGACACTCACTTTACTTACGTTTCAGTAATGGAAAAAGCAATGATAAAGTACTCACCCTATGGCTGAAGCACTGAATGGCCGATAGCCATATAAGCAAGACTGAAAAGTGGTGAACTCTTCTCTAGAATTCAGCCGAGTAATATGTTCGTTCCACAGCCACGTTTCCTGCTTATAACCTTCCGACTTCGCCAGAAGATAAGTAAGAAAACTGTCGAAACCTCACAGCAAAACAAAAGTAACTGCCTGATAAAAAAGATGAGGCACCCAGAAGACATGATTGGATTTCACTGTGACTTCGTACAAGCACACACAATCTGCGGGCATGTAAATGATTAGGGTTGTGGTTCTCTGTGACAGGTAGAACGGCCACCAGTGTGATCACTGTGGAGGAAACGGAGATGCCGCATACTTTTGCCAGACAGCCTTATCAGCACGTGCCAGAATTTGAAAGAGGTGGGTCTCCATTTGGTCAACTGGTTGAATCGCGTAGTATCTAGATTTGTGGGGTATTCGGATGTGACAATGGTCCGAGTTTGGACCGCTTGGGAACTTCGGGACAGACATACTCATCGTCAAGGTTCCGGTTGACCATGTCTCACCACCACATGCGAGGATCGTGGCCGGCCGGGCTGGCCGAGCGGTTCTAGGCGCTACAGTCTGGAGCCGAACGACCGCTACGGTCGCAGGTTCGAATCCAGCCTCGGGCATGGATGTGTGGGATGTCCTTAGTTTAGTTAGGTTTAAGTAGTTCTAAGTTCTAGGGGACTGATGACCTTAAAAGTTGAGTCCCATAACGCTCAGAGCCATTTGAACCAAGCTATTCGAGGATCGTGGTATTATGCAGCATGTACATGGTATATCCTCACACCTGCGCCTGGCATCCGAGAATAAATAATGGACTTCCTCCTACGTTTTTTGTGATCCCGCACCATAGGTCGGTCCGCAGCTCGTGGTCTCGCGGTAGCGTTCCAGGGTTCGATTCCCGGCGAGGTCAGCGATTTTCACCTACCCCGAGATGACTGGGTGTTGTTGTATCGTCTTCATCATCATCATTCATCCCCATTACGGTCGGAGGAAGGCAACGGCAAACCACCTCCATTAGCACCTTGCCTAGTACGGCGGTGCGGGTCTACCGCAACGTTCCCCTACGTTCTGTCAAGAAGCATGGGACTTCATCATCATCACCATTGTGGTCGGGAAGTAGCAGCAGTAATTATTGTTCCATTGGAAGGCTGCCATTAACAGCTGAAAACAAACGGCTGCGTTTGATATGATGGCACTATCGGAAAGCCTGGATTGCTGATGAATGACCTCTCGCTCTGTTCAGAAATGAATCGCGGTCCTGCACTACATCGGATGATCTTCGTCGGGGAGTAAGGTGGCGACCTCGGGAGGGGTACCCTTCTCCCCTTTCTTTCAATATTTTGGAGAGGACAGAGGTGTTACTCCTGGCGTTACTGTGTGAGACGTTATCAGGTATCACTGGTAGTGACTGAGAGAACTATGAGAGCACGACGGTTTATGCTTGTCCACACACGGTAAATCTGTCTATTAAATCGGAACCGCGGGACTGCTACGGTCGCAGGCTCGAATCCTGCCTCGGGCATGGGTGTGTGTGATGTCCTTAGGTTAGTTAGGTTTAAGTAGTTCTAAGTTCTAGTGGACTTATGACCTAAGATGTTGAGTCCCATAGTGCTCAGAGCCATTTTTTTGTCTATGAAATGTCTGCGCGATGTTGAGGTACTTGCATGACCAGCAATATCTCAATATCTGTCCGTGATAGAACATGTGTTGGATCGGCTCGGAGGTCAGCCCTGTCCCCGTTCCAGTAGCGTGGATATCGAGGGCTAGGTACAAGGGGCTGTGCTCCAGCGTGCTTCAGGAAAGAATACAACGGCTTTATGACAACCTTCCCAATCGAGTCAATGCACGCATCCAGGCCACATGGGGTGCAACGTAAAAATAACAAATCGGATCCTGCTGCCAAGTAGTTTGTAAATTTGACTCAATTTTGTTATTACTGAAATAACGTCACATTCTCTCTCAATCTACGAAGTTTGCTTTCGTTTCCTCCTCCCCTTCAGTGCCCTTCAGTTTGTCAGGCTGTGTGTTACTCGGCTTATTTCCCGAGAAAAATTCACCAGTGCAGTTCGACAAGGATGCCTGGATTCGCATGTACGAGTTATAGAGTAGCTAAACTACGCTAAGGTGACTAGCAAATAAACACGTATACACCCGCACGACTACATTCCGGAACAATGTGACCATTCAGTTGTGTGTGTATTCTGTAGTAATTAGCACTGAAGGAAGGCATGGTCCAAATGCTTTATAATGTATTCCGTCTCGTTTATGTACTTACCGATCACTCAACACTTCAACTACTCAGTGAGCTGTTATCTTTGCCCTCCCATCAATACTACAAAATGCCTAAAACGGTACACGGTTCACAGGGCCTTCTAGAGAAAACAAAAATTTGATTTTCAATATTTCGTATAATTAATGAGCGAATTCAAAAATTTAAAATGTAATAATAATTCACTCACGAAGAGGTACAATCTTACATGAAAGGTTTAACAAAGTAAGACAGATATTAAATTTAGAAACTGTGTATGCCTTGGGGCAACGAAACTCACTGAGCACAAATTGCTCACACTATATTCACCCAGCATTTTAGAGTGGGAGCATCTAGAGACTTCCAACAAACTTAACAAACCCTTATGAAGCATTTTTTCGCTGACACCCCCCATAGAACTATGGAAGGGAAAAGTTATCGTTTACTACATTTTCATTGTCCCTGCAGTAAAACTTCAGCACTGCACTGCGTTCTAATTTATTACTTCTTTACTAACAATTCTATTCGCAACACAGACAGTATCCACTTACAGCGCTGTATATCCTTGCGACTCACGTTTCAGAAGATATGATGTTATAAATCTTGACATGTGTGAAAAACTATATTTTCTGCATATTACCCAGACTATATCCATCTACTGTCTCCTAATGAGAGGACTTGGCAACTTCCATCCAGCTCGAAACTTTTTCTCAAACCTTTTCTATATTTTTCATTAGTCCTGAGCGAATAATCCAAAGCTAATAAAGCCTACACATTAAGGGTTTTCCGTCTTCAACCATAAGAGTCTTACACGCTTAACGTTAAACATTTATCACGATAGCTCATTTGCAAAGTAATCAGCGGCTTGAAGCTGTTTTATACATGGCAGTTCGACACTTTAAAGAGTATGGAGTGTTTTTTTCATTAAAATAATTTCTTTCATTTTCTATGAACTTGAAAAATACCAACAAAATTTTTTCACAAAGGTGAGAAAAGTAGAACAGGTTACACGCTAACGCTGCGTCCATAGACGTTCTTCGAATTTTCCGTTTTAACGTTTCTCCTAAGTCAAGGCCGAAAAATAGTCTATCTCGTACTGTGTCGTAGTGATATTTGCGTCCTTGTAACGCATTGGAGAATGAGCACACTGTCCACTGAAGCGGACACGTAGCGACTTCATTAGTCGTCAACATTAGAGGACTTCGTTAGCATTAATGTCGTTCACTCTCTTCCTTGTTTCACTACGAAGCAGAACAGAAACGGCTGCCAAATAGGTTCTCGTACGTTCCTAGTTGTTCCCTCATGCTTTTTTGATCCACGAGAAGCTTCTTAACGTGGGCAGTTCCAAAGGAGTCTATATCCCGCATATTCAGATTATGGAACTAGTGTAGACAAAATTTCGTACTGCGAACGTTTCATTTAAACTGCGTTTCCAACTCCTTTGCCGTCTCTGACACAATTACAATGTCTTCGACAAACCTCAAAGTTCTTGTTTCTTCTCTCTGAATTTTAACCCCCTTTCGCAATTTCTCCGTGGTTTCCTTTACTGCTTGTTCAACTTTCGGATTGAATAACATCGGTGACAGGCTACCATGCTCTTTCATTCCCAATTCAACGTCTGCTTCCCTTTCCTGCCCTTTAACAGTTGTACTTGTAGTCCGGTTTTTGTAGAAGTTGTAACCTACCCTTCATTCTTAGTATTTTTTCCCTAATACCTACAAAATGTAATAGAGTGTGTTCCAGTCAACATTGTCGAAAGCATTCGCTAAACTTAGAACTCCTATAAAATTCGTTTTATTTGCGTTATTCCCTCTTCTAAGATTTGTCGTAGGCTCAGTATTGCCCCGTTTCCTCCTACATTTCTGACGAATTTTTGGATTTGAGGTCCACCAGGTACGCAAAACACCGTTTTTCTCAGTACCCAAACATGTTTCGCCCATACTGTGCCATCATCAGTGGGTTTCCGTTTTTATTTATTCTTTACATTTGGTGAGCATGAATTTTCTGGACCACTTTTGTGTTAATTATGTTTTCGTGTGGCAAGCACTTCCATTCTCCACATCATGCTGAGATGTTGTGATGGATTCCCCATCTCTTCCACATCTACTCTTGTTTCCTTCAATCAGGCGAATCTCCCCACTCACACAGGCCTTCAGTGTACTCTTTACAGCTATATGCTGTGTCCTCTGAATTTAGCAGTGGAATTCCCGTTGCAAGCTTAATGTTAACACCCTTGCGTCTAATGTCACCGAAGGTTGTTTTGACTTTCCTATATGCTGAATTAGTCCTTCCGACAAACATTTATTTTACGATTTTTTCACATTTTTCATGTAGGCATTTCGTCTTAACTTCCCTGCACTTAACATTTATTTCAACCCTCAGGGAGTTCCCCGGACTTCCTATTTATTTCATTCCTCAGCGACTTGTGTTTCTGTATTCCTGAATTTTCCTTAACATTTTTGTACTTCCTTCTTTCATCGATCAACTGAAATATTTCTTCTGTTACCAATGGTTTCTTCGCAGTTACCTTCTTTGTACCTGTGTTTTTCTTTCCTGTTTCTGTGATTGCCCTTTCCTCTTCAGCTGTACTGTTTCACCTTACGTGCTTTAAATTCTTCTCGCAGTATGTGTCTCCCATCTCGTCTTCATCTACTTCCACTTCCCTTTATATAACATAACCGTAAATTTAGAGAAGTATGATGATGAAGACTTGTCACAATATTGGTATAGGTTTGGATCGGGATAGGCAGCAGTATGTCTCTTCAAGAGTATATCTACTGTTTCCACTGCGTTACCGGCACATGTCAGTTTGGAAGCAATGGGCAGGCGCTGCCTATGCGTTCGTAACAAGTGCACATCTGGAAATACAAAGCATTTCTGTGTTGTAAACATGCTTACCGATCAGCTCTCAGCTATGAATCTGTGAGTCCATTAATTTGGTAAGTAAACTACGGAGCAGTTACGGCAGTTACCTTGGAGTGAGGTGAGTCTTGACTTGTCCTTTGCTTAACCGTAAATCTGAAAGTCCATTAATTTGGAAAATAAGATGCTGACTACTACAGTCACTCCTCTGAGACGTCTGGAGTACGCTTTTCCCGTCCATTCAGGTTTTCTTCTGATGTTATGTATTTTTAACACCTAATGTTTGATTTATATCTCCCAAGGAACATATGCTCAAGGACTGGTAACCTCGTGGCGGCATTAGTAAACATACGACCAATGAATGTCATTTGCCTCCAGCCAAACATCCAAATGTACATCGCAGAAAACATCCCATATAATTAAATAAACGCAATATGACTAACTATTCTTTCAATCTTCGTATTGGCAAGAACTTTCGCATGCCACATTGGAAAAATGCTAATCTTTTTTTTACAAGAGTTAAGCCTAGACAAAACTATAACCAAAATTCTTATAACAGAACTCTCGCAGATTCTCATCACATATATGCTTGAATTACTCCTTACATATGTAAGAGGTGCGATGGAAATAATTTTGGGTTCTGTACGCTACAGCACCTAATACGTTGAAAAGATCTCAACTAGTGTGATAGCAGAACTTTATCACGAAACCTCTGTCTCTCGTAGCACGTGTCTTGAAGTTTAACAGCAACACTAACTTACCTGCATAACTGAAATTTTATTTAAAACAAAAATTTCGTTTTTTCTTTTACTTTTATTTCATCCCCCTCGTCACATATTGGGAGGGGGGGAGGGGGGTAGGCTGTCAGCGGTGCAGTACCCCGCTCTACAGCCGAGGGCATCCTTAAAAATATAAGAAAGGTGAGAATAACTATGAAGACTGTTTTTCGTTTTTAAATTAAAAGATTAAAGACGGACATCTAAAAGAACGAAAAATATATACAATTTAAAAACACAAGTACAATTTGGTGAGATTCGTCTACGAAGAAAGCACTGAATCACTGCACTTTCACTTAAAACCTGACGGAGCAGCACTAGATGAGAAGGTGGAGAGAGTATGTTGCATGGGGTTGGAGGCTGTGGATACAAAAACAGAGGTCTGTTAGGTACGAAAACCATGGAGTTGAGGTGGATAGTGGAAATACAGACGGGGAAATAACAGAGAGTGAGGAGTCCTGTGGATAGACTAGTGATTACAACAAGAAAGGGATGGGGATGGATGGAGATGGGAAAGGCTAGAGTAGCTTTAATTTGGTTTGGGATAGATGGGAAGAGTTACAGTTGGCACGAGAAATAAATATAGGGGCGGATCTCATTGTCTGGGAGAGAGAGTTGGTTGAAGTTTCGTTGCGGTGGGTTATGGAGTGCTTGTAGGTGTAGGAACGGAGGGTTGTGGAGGCGTGAACAGGTGGGGTGATCAGAGGGTTGGTGATCAGAGGGGACACAATGGGGTTATTGGCATCTAGTTTTAGGATAGTATAGATGGTGCGGAGGTGTTCGATGTGGGTGAGGAGGGATGGGAATTTGATGACATAGTAGATAATCTATGTGGTAGATGGTAGTAAACGCAGGCAGAAAACGAGACGGAATGCTGGGTGTTAGAAGATTTGGAGGCACTTACAGAACATTGGTTTGGAGCGGAGATCCATGTAACGTTTGCATAGCACAGAATGGGTCCGATCAGGGATATGTAGGTGTGGACAATAGTGGTGAGGCGTAGTCCCCAAGATCGGAACGTTAATAGTTTTAGTAGTTTTGAAGGCAGCTTATCCTACACTCGGCTTTAAATGCCACTAAAGCGAATGTAGAATCTTCGAGAACATATTTCTAAAGTGTACACATGTGGAGATACGGAACACCTAAGAGGTTAACTTGATCAGCGACCAAAGGGAATGAAAAATAAGTTACTAAAACTCTAATGAAATTCAATATGAATACATATCGTTCAGCGATTGAGTACGAAATCTCATGTTTCATATACAAATCCTATTTAACGCATCACATATCTTTACGTAGCAACAGACAAAACAAAATCACCACACATTAACAGTAATGTCAGAAATATTATTTTGTGACTGGAAGAGCAGCGAGATAAGCAACTTGCAAACTCGGATGACCGAATAAAAACTGAACATTGATCCCCACGCATTCTAAGGAAGCTGAGAGATCGAACAAAGATCTAACTATGCCCGCAAATACGACTGCAAAGTACCTCGTGTAAGTAAATCTATTGTTCTATAATTTGAAGCAGTACGTAACTTACGTAAGTGACGAGCAACGACGTTTTCATAACACAGAACAAAGTCGATTCAGTGTGCCCATTTCATTAACACATGACAAAGCGACTGTACTTAACATATCGACCCGTTCTCACAGCAGCAAGTGGAAGAAGAGAAAGGCCCGTCGACGACGACGTGGCCTCGTGAACTGAATCTGTCACCAAGCTTTGCTATTGGACGACTCACGTCAAAGCTCGGAGGACTTCCTGAGTCCTAGCACACAATTTCTAACCCGCAATATACGACTCCAGTAGACAGCTAGATGACTGTAGGTTCTTTGAGACAGACAAGTGTCTAACGACGCGCCTATGAATTGTTGTTGTTGTGGTCTTCAGTCCTGAGACTGGTTTGATGCAGCTCTCCATGCTACTCTATCCTGTGCAAGCTGTTTCATCTCCCAGTACGCACTGCAGCCTACATCCTTCTGAATCTTCTTAGTGTATTCATCTCTTGGTCTCCCTCTACGATTTTTACCCTCCACGCTGTCCTCCAATGCTAAATTTGTGATCCCTTGATGCCTCAGAACATGTACTTCCAACCGGTCCCTTCTTCTTGTCAAATTGTGCCACCAACTCCTCTTCTCCCCAATTCTACACTCCTGGAAATTGAAATAAGAACACCGTGAATTCATTGTCCCAGGAAGGGGAAACTTTATTGACACATTCCTGGGGTCAGATACATCACATGATCACACTGACAGAACCACAGGCACATTGACACAGGCAACAGAGCATGCACAATGTCGGCACTAGTACAGTGTATATCCACCTTTCGCAGGAATGCAGGCTGCTATTCTCCCATGGAGACGATCGTAGAGATGCTGGATGTAGTCCTGTGGAACGGCTTGTCATGCCATTTCCACCTGGCGCCTCAGTTGGACCAGCGTTCGTGCTGGACGTGCAGACCGCGTGAGACGACGCTTCATCCAGTCCCAAACATGCTCAATGGGGGACAGATCCGGAGATCTTGCTGGCCAGGGTAGTTGACTTACACATTCTAGAGCACGTTGGGTGGCACGGGATACATGCGGACGTGCATTGTCCTGTTGGAACAGCAAGTTCCCTTGCCGGTCTAGGAATGGTAGAACGATGGGTTCGATGACGGTTTGGATGTACCGTGCACTATTCAGTGTCCCCTCGACGATCACCAGTGGTGTACGGCCAGTGTAGGAGATCGCTCCCCACACCATGATGCCGGGTGTTGGCCCTGTGTGCCTCGGTCGTATGCAGTCCTGATTGTGGCGCTCACCTGCACGGCGCCAAACACGCATACGACCATCATTGGCACCAAGGCAGAAGCGACTCTCATCGCTGAAGACGACACGTCTCCATTCGTCCCTCCATTCACGCCTGTCGCGACACCACTGGAGGCGGGCTGTACGATGTTGGGGCGTGAGCGGAAGACGGCCTAACGGTGTGCGGGACCGTAGCCCAGCTTCATGGAGACGGTTGCGAATGGTCCTCGCCGATACCCCAGGAGCAACAGTGTCCCTAATTTGCTGGGAAGTGGCGGTGCGGTCCCCTGCGGCGCTGCGTAGGATCCTACGGTCTTGGCGTGCATCCGTGCGTCGCTGCGATCCGGTCCCAGGTCGACGGGCACGTGCACCTTCCGCCGACCACTGGCGACAACATCGATGTACTGTGGAGGCCTCACGCCCCACGTGTTGAGCAATTCGGCGGTACGTCCACCCGGCCTCCCGCATGCCCACTATACGCCCTCGCTCAAAGTCCGTCAGCTGCACATACGGTTCACGTCCACGCTGTCGCGGCATGCTACCAGTGTTAAAGACTGCGATGGAGCTCCGTATGCCACGGCAAACTGGCTGACATTGACGGCGGCGGTGCACAAATGCTGCGCAGCTAGCGCCATTCGACGGCCAACACCGCGGTTCCTGGTGTGTCCGCTGTGCCGTGCGTGTGATTATTGCTTGTACAGCCCTCTCGCAGTGTCCGGAGCAAGTATGGTGGGTCTGACACACCGGTGTCAATGTGTTCTTTTTTCCATTTCCAGGAGTGTATTTAATACCTCCTCATTATTTATGTGATCTACTCATCTAATCTTCAGCATTCTTCTGTAGCACCACATCTCGAAAGCTTCTAATCTGTTCTTGTCCAAACTATTTATCGTCCATGTTTCACTTCCATACATGGCTACACTCCATACAAATACTTTTAGAAACGACTTCCTGATACTTAAATCTATACTCGACGTTAACAAATTTCTCTTCTTGAGAAACGTTTTCCTTGCCATTGCCAGTCTACATTTTATATCTTCTCTACTTCGACTATCATCAGTTATGTTCTCCCCATTACTACTTTAAGTGTCTCATTTCCTTATCTAATTCCCTCAGCATCACCCGACTTAATTCGACTACATTCCATTACCCTCGTTTTGCTGCGCCACTAAATGTGTATGGCAGCAGACGACTTTCACTACAGCCACCCTCTCCCTTCTGTCACCACCATCCAAACATAGTCTATATGCCACCACACACTACGCAACTCACACATCCGTTCCAGTCACCTACAGCTCTCAGATACATTTAAACAACACACAACAGCCACACTTCGCGAAGGAAAGTTGCCTATGGGTGCAAGGGTCAGGAAAAACTTTCCTCTTAGGCAGCTGAACTTGCCCTTCGGGGTCTCTCAGCCAATCACGCCATACGAATTTACCTTACTACAATATACTGTTAATGATCTAAAAATGTTTCGGCGTACAAACTGATATTTCAGAATCGTTTTCGACATATCAGTGCACGCCCCAAATCTTCCGTGTTGGGCCGCATTTACGCAGAGGTTATCTCGACTGAGCTTGGCAACCCGCAGCACAAAAATTTTAAACAAAAAATAATGTTAGATTGTGGTGCGGGTCCCACTTTCAATCGTTAAATATGTGGACATACTTATTCAACGGGCTTATTCGGCAGAGTTTTGTAGTTAGCAGCTTAAATAAATGAGGTCAGTATTCACCTCTGATACCCAGCGCTCTCTCGTGTCAGATTCCCAGTGGCGACCGGTCAAACGCGTGGCATCTCATTTGGTAAAACCCATAAGACTTTTAATAGACCAGTTAACGGAATATGGCGGCCATACAATAATGATTGTTGGAGCATAACGCAACCAACCATAAATACTTTCAGTTGCTTTATTTCAGTGCCATAACCGGTTTCGGGCTACCATGCGCATCGTCAGATGGCTAACACGTCCAATTACATTGAAGTTTTGATCAGCAGCATTTCATCTACTCCTTCAATACATTCCAGTGAGTGGCGATTTGTTTTGTTATGGTTATTATGGATTTCCAGATCGATGTAATAGCTGTTGCCTTGCAAACAACACACATGTTTTAAAACAAATTACCGTGGCTCACGGAATTGTACAAAACCTCGAGTGCAAGGCTCACGTGTGACGGTCAAACTGACATTAAAAATATTGTGAAGCGTCTCGCAGTGATTTCTTTACAGTAAGTCTGCTGTTTCGACTGCAACAGCTTATACATCGAACAGAAAAGCCATAAGGACCATAGCGAAACAAATCACCATCCATTGGAACATATTTCAGCACCTGGCTACGTGGTACTGACGAAAACATCAATGTAAGTGGAAGTGTTAGCCTTCTGAAGATGCGCATAGCTGCCCGAAACCTGTTGTGGTATTGAAATGAAGCACTTTAAGAGGATTTTATTGTTAGTTGCGATCTGCTTCAGCAGTCTTAAACTACCGCAGAATTCACAATATCCTACACGGATAAAACAGCTTTAAAGCGTTCTCTTAAATTCGAGACAGTTCTAAGAATGTACCTGTCACTTTGATGATAAACTTCTGTGGAAAAAGATTATCTTAAAAATTTAATTCGAAGAAAAACCCCCCTCCACGTTATGACATTTTGGCATCACTCAGTATTGAAAGTCATATTTATAGACAAATAGATTATGAAGTTATTATAAATAGCTTCAGTGGTACGAAGTGTAGGCGCAAATACGTTAGCCAGTAAGGTCATTTCAGAGCTTGATTTTAAGGCTGCTTGTTTGGGAGGGTACTGTATTTGAACTCTATGTAGACCTACGTAAAATGTGCCTGATTGACACGTCCCTTCTCTTGTATGATATTTGCCCAACAAAAATGTTTTCTTATAGTTACAAAAGTGAAATACGAATTTTTCTGTAAATATAACTCTCGAAGTTTCAAAAATACGTTTGTTCATATTTATGCTCATAAATCGTGTTGAGTACTTTAATGACGTCAGTTCATCAAATCGTAAATTATGTAGCCTAATTTTTCAGTTAAATAATAATCTTTAATTAAATTATCAGAGAATGGACGGAAGTCCAAGGAGCTGGACTGTGGCTTATGTTCAGGGTAACATACCGTCAATACATCACATCTAGCTTTTTGCCAATGACCTCACCAAGCTAGCGAACACCATACAGAGCCTATGCAATGTAGCAGTTAAGAGCGATCTGAAGATCAACATCTAGAGGACCGAATCCATGACACGCATCAAGGAAACCCCCTCTACAATTCCACTAGAAGACACCATCAGGAGAAAAATATTTTCAGTCTAGTATCTAGAAGAGTGGATCTCTGCAGACCAGAGCGAGAAGCTAGAGTCTCGAGATGCACCAAGTTTGAAAGGGAGTATCACCCCTGCAGAAACCTCTACTCGTCCACGTGCCTCTCCCATCACCTTAAACTCCGACTCTAAAACTAGATAATAAAACGCCCTATTCTGTATGCCTCCGAGTGCCTCGTAATGGCCAGGAAGCTCCCACTCTGGAATATAGAGATTATGGAGAGAAATAGCCTGAGGAGGATAATAAGACCCATAAGAGAAGAGGAAGGCAACAGCAGAATCCGGCTCAAAGATGAGCTGCTCAAACACCAGGAGTACATTCATGTTTGTAAGGATAAGGCGACTGGCCTTCTACACACACTTACGCATTAATCCCGAAAGACTCACCAACAGGATCTTCACATGATAGATACAGGAAATGCTTCCGAGAACAAGCGGAAGAAGAAAAGATTTAATTCCTTATCGAAGAGTAGATACGAGCCCAGTGGTCCTCGACGACGACAAAGAAGAAGAGGAAGAATTGTTAGTGGCCTTTAATACGAAAATTGTTTTAAAATGGTATTCGTGTGAGGTAACTTTCTCAATGTTCAAACAAATTTCGGGGTTGCAGCCGGTCGTCGTTCAATACTTCGCACGATATTTCAACTGGGCACCTGTCAGTCATCTTCAGGTGAGCCCGAAATTTGTTTGAACAATCAATTCGCTGGGAAAATTTTAAAATTCACAACTTTCTCAATATTTCGTCTGGTAGGTCTCACACCACAGGTTTAGCCTAGAGCCACTGTCAGTAATTGCAGACCGAGCGCCACCACACGGCAGGTCTAGAGAGACGTACTGGCACTCGCCCCAGTTGTACAGGCGACTTTGCAAGGAACGGTTCACTGACAACTACGCTCTCATTTGCCGAGACGATAGTTAGCATAGCCTTCAGCTACATTTGTTACGACCTAGCAAGGCGCCGTATTCAATTGATATTGAGATTCTATTAATGTATCATCAAGAGCGATGTTCTACAAATGTGGATTAAAGTTAAGTATTCCAGAAGCTACGTACTTTTCTTTATAGCATTCATTACGTATCCTGTTTCAGACCTCACGCCAGCCTGCGTGAGTTTAAGCGCGTGCCTTTCGGCTTCCTCTCATTGTGTCTAGGCTGTCTTGTCTAGACACAACACATCGTATCAGAAAACTCATCAAGACCCGCGTAAAGTGAAATGACGCAAATATACTATCCCGGAACGATAATGTTAATCATAGGTGACCACAATATTCAACAACTTGTGGTTAAACACATATACACGAACCAAGACGAAGTAACATTCTCTACGATGAACATGTTAGTATCATTGTGTAAGTAACATAAAGCGCAATAGTTCTTAGGGCGTCAGCCATTCACAAGGGGTGGATTCACTGTAAAAGTCTGCCCAGTCTAAATGCATCTGCAATTTGTATTTAAGTATAAGCTGACATGGATACACGTAAGCGGTAACTGATGCAACAGCCTATAAAATTAAACTGCCGCTTACACAACTTGGGCCTCCGTAACTTTCTGTCCCACCATCCTCTTTCCAGTCAGAGCTGGTTCCATTGTGTTTATGTAATGTGTCAAGAGTAACAAAAATAACTTCTAGCTCAAAACATGTGTTGCGAAGGCCGAAAACAATAAACTCAATTCAACGGTTTTTGTAATCGATACACTGAAAAACACTTAAAGTAAACCGTCAGCTACATTGTGTCCCATTTACCGTGGCCACCACAAATAGCTTTTCTGTGCAAAACCAAAATAGATACTGTATCAAGCAAATGTTGTTTAGCTAGCAGAGAGACACTAACAAGGTTGACTTCCCTTCTTGTAACTTCGTCCGTTACGGAGATATGAACAGCAGTATGCATGTTTTAAATAGCACCCTACATTTCTCCAAACCCGCTAAAGAAACATAGCACAGTGTACCACTGACGCAAACATGACATTATTAAAAACGAACCCCGCGTATCTGCTACTGAGTGCCGAGGAGTCGAAGATAATTTTGTGATACATCTACAATAACGCTGTTTTAAGAAAGAACTACTGTTCATATCTTCGTGACGAACGAAGTTACAAAAATGTCAGTCACGCTGGTTAATATGTTCTGGTAGTTAAACAACATTTGCTTCTGGACAAAAAGTTATTAGGGGGGGTTCGAGATAAATGGGGCAGATTATAAATATTTGAAGAAATATCAAGAGTTGCTAATGAAACAAACCTTTGTTAACCACCAGTATCGATCAACCGAATCTCATCAAGTAAAATAAGATTATTTATATCAGCCTGTATGTTATCATTCTGAAGGTACCGTCGATCATAATAACATAAAATACCGTCTCGAACACTGCAACTGTTGTTAACCACAAAATGCACTAATACATTAAACAATCTTAGTAAACCATCCATATATGTGTTCCGTGAGTATCGTGCAGTCCACACAAGACAGCATGGATAAAAGATTTTTTGTTAGCAGCTGCTATTAGCCAATAAATAAGAGGCTCTTCAAATATTAGGCATTCTGAGACATAATCTGCCTAAATTATATTAAACCTATGAATGTGTATTTGTTCCACGAATGCCTACTACAGCTTTTTATTAGCTCTACATCTTAATACAGGGTTTCCGTTGAAAGGTGCACCTGCCTGGTGGTCTTCTAAAATTAGAATTAGGCAGAAAGGAATAAAATGGTCTTGGTGAAATCTGAGCTGATCTTTACGCTTCACAAGGATTCATGACCGATTCGTCAATGATTCTGTTAGGAACAAAACATTTGGAGCATAGCACTATACGAAGAGAGTCATAGACTGTGGAACAATCAGAAAAGAATAGAATGACAGAGTATGAGATTGTAAGTTACAGAAGGATTTTTGAAAGTGACCCGATAAGACAAGAAATGAGGATCCAGAATGAGATTTTCACTCTGCAGCGGAGTGTGCGCTGATATGAAACTTCCTGGCAGATTAAAACTGTGTGCCCGACCGAGACTCGAACTCGGGACCTTTGCCTTTCGCGGGCAAGTGCTCTACCATCTGAGCTACCGAAGCACGACTCACGCCCGGTACTCACAGCTTTACTTCTGCCAGTACCTCGTCTCCTACCTTCCAAACTTTACAGAAGCTCTCCTGCGAACCTGCGCAGGAGAGCTTCTGTAAAGTTTGGATGGTAGGAGACGAGGTACTGGCAGAAGTAAAGCTGTGAGTACCGGGCGTGAGTCGTGCTTCGGTAGCTCAGATGGTAGAGCACTTGCCCGCGAAAGGCAAAGGTCCCGAGTTCGAGTCTCGGTCGGGCACACAGTTTTAATCTGCCAGGAAGTTTCAAGAAATGAGGATGTCTTCCGCAGTATCATCACGGAAAGAAACAAGTGATAAATACTAAGTCGAAGGAGGGACAAGATGATAATACATGTTTTAAGGTATCAGGCAACACCTTCCATGATACAAAAGTTATCATAGATTGTGAAAACTGTAAGAGAAGACTGAGCAGAATATATACAACAAATAGCTGAGGACTTCGGGTGTAAGTGCTACTCAGAAGATATTCGCACATGAAAAGATATCGTGGCTAGTCACATCGAACCAACCTGGAGACTGATGATGATCCAAGATAGGGCTGGGTAGGGTTGTACTCTCCGAGTGTGATTATATAACAACAAACCAGAAATTAACAGTATAGTAGATTACTATGTCCACAGTTCTGATGCTACGATCACGTACTAATCAAGGTGCCTATCTGTCAGGTGTACTGGGTGTTGTGTGATGTCATTAGGTTAGTTAGGTTTAAGTAGTTCTAAGTTCTAGGGGACTGATGACCATAGATTTTAAGTCCCGTAGTGCTCAGAGCCATTTGAACCATTTGTCAGGTGTACCTATTTCGACATATTAGAATGGACATCGACAAAATTTTTGGAATAATTCATTAGTACAGGATTACTTTATACTTAATGACAGAATCTCAGTAAGGCGACACATGTAGCATGACTTTTGTCTCAACATATATAACTGTATGCTTGTCCCTAACAAAGAGCTGTTCGCCTGAATCTTATTATTAGATGTAGCGTAGATGTTCTTCAACGATTCTAACACTATACGTTTGGACCGTCTCAGAAACGGTGAGACAAGTACTGTCTTTTATCGGGCATAGCACATCATGGTGGTTGGAAAATAAATTTAATGCTTTATCTACTCTGATACAGTTCCGCGGAGGCAAAAGAGCTTCATGGGAAGATCATCTTCTGACGAATGAACATCTGCAGGCTTTCAGACCTAAGAGAGCACTGATCTGATCACTCCTTCATCACAGCCGTTCGTTCAGACAGTATTCTACACATATCTAATCTAGCGACGTAGATGGTTCCCATGGGAAACGTAACATAGACGAACGTATATGTGTCAGTTGCATACGCCAGGAAACAAAGAAGAGTCGATTTAAGGCACGTTGAACAACAAATTCAATAAGACCCATTGATAATTTAATCAGTAGTTTAACGGGATTTTGGAGTCCAGAAGAATCCGAAACAAGTATCTAAAGTTTGCCTGAGAGCTTCGTTAAGTTTTCTCACTTGCTAGCATAAGAATAAATATGCCTTACCTACGTATGTATACTTTTTTGTCTTTTTATAGTTTTATACCAAATATGTCTAAACGAAATCCTAATGTACAGCAAAGAAAATCGCTGGGAGGCACGAACCCCTTTGCTACTCGTTGACCAGAATATGTGGTCTACGCAACTAATGAACTGCACAGACACATATGATCTACGAACTGTTTCTTAGAGACAATCTAAATTAGACACCGCAGAAGAGTAAAAGCGGACCACACGAAGGGCATGTCATCAAAGTATAGCGGCTGCAGACGCTTAAGCCGCAGTTGCAAGAGGAAAAAGTTGTATCCAGTGGATAAACAGAAACTCTTTTCTCTCTGTCATCTCCGCCTGCACTGAAATTAAGGAAGATTTATGAACAAAGACAATCAGGCACGAGTGAGGTGACCGTGAAGTACCTAACACAATGTAATTTCTGCTACCCGCTTCGCTGCAAGATAAGAAGGGCTGCATACTAACAGGCGCAGCAGACGCAGTGTAGCTCCAGTGAAATCGAACGCCATACTTTGTAGTGCTTATAAAATGATCGCTTAAGCAATTTCTGACTTAAGGTCCTAGCAAACGTAGTCAAATAGTTACTGAGAATTGTATCCAAAATTTGATATACAGATCTGATCAAAATAGTCATAACAGAGGGTTATTCGGATTCTACGCTGAAGCGCAAAGAAACTGGTGTAGGCATGCGTATTCAAATACAGAGACATTTAAACAGATAGAATACGGCGCTGTGGTCGGAAACGCCTATATAAGACAACACGTGTCTGACGCAATTGATTACTTACTGCTGCTACAATGGCAGATTATCAAGATTTAAGTGAGTTTGAAAGTGTTGTTATAGTCGGAGAACGAGCGATGAGAAACAGCATCTCCGAGGTAGCGATGAAGTGGGGATTTTCCCGTACGACCATTTAACGAGTGCACCGTGAATATCAGGAAACCGGTAAAACATCAAATCTGCGACATCGCTGCGGCCGGGAAAAGATCCTGCAAGAACGGGACCAGCGACGATTGAAGGGAAACGTTCAACGTGACAGAAGTGCAGCCCTTCAACGAACTGCTGCAGGTTTCAATTCAGGGCCATCAGAGTGCGATCCATTCAACGAAATATCATCGATATGGCAAACAACCCTGTTGGAAGAACATCCGTAACTGAGCATGTTGCTAGAGTCATCCATATGGGCTTTCGGAGTCGAAGGCCCTCTCGTGTATCCTTGATGATTGCACGACACAGAGCTTTACGTCTAGCTTGGGCCCGTCAACATAGACATTGGACGGTTGGTGACTGGAAATACGTTGCCTGATCGGACGAGTATCGTTTCAAATTGTATCGAGCGAATGGATGTGTAAGGGTATGAGGACAACCTCATGAATCCATGGACTCTGCATATCAGCGGGTGACTATGGTGTGGGGCGTGTGCAGTTGGAGTGATATGGGGCCCCTGATATGTCTAGATACGACTCTGACAGGTGATACTTACTTAAGCATTCTGTCTGAACGCCTGCATCCATTCATTTCCATTGTGCATTCCGACGGACTTGGACCATTTTAAAAGGACAATGTGACATTCCACGCATAAAGAATTTCTACCTAGTGGCTCCAGGAACTCTTCTGAGTTTAAACACTTCCGACGACTCGAAAACTCCCCAGACCCAGGCGTTATTGAGCATATCTGGGATGCCTTGCAACGTGCTGTTTAGAAGAGATCTCCACCGCTTCGTACTCTTATGGACTTATGGTGTCAGTTCCCTCCAGCACTACTTCAGACATTAGTCGATCACATGCCACGTCGTGTTGCACCACTTCTGCCTGCTCGCGGGGGCCCCACGCGACATTAGGCAGGTGTATGTTTGTTTGGCTCTCCAGTGTAAATTCCTTTTTATGATGTAGTATCTATAATAGATTACTCAACAACTTGTCCCTTTCCTCAGTTTGTGACGTAATCGAGATTTTATTAATTGGTCTTGCACGACAGTAGAGGTCATGTGATATTTCTTGACAGGATGACAGAAGCGGGTTGATGGCAAACAGCAACAATCATTGTTACGCTGCTTCAGTATGAGTGCTGTTTTGGTATAAAGCATTTAAGTTTTGGTATTAAACGCCGTATACAATGCACACATGTAGCGATGGCTGAGTACTGGAACAGGTATAATTCTATCGCCATTTAATTCCTTACTTCAAAATTTAAATTCCATTTCAGTTTTTCAGTTTTTCTACGTTCATTCAACAACAATGTTGGCTTAAACTGTAAATATAATACTATTTTTAAAAACACACAAAAACAGTTTACTTACATGTTACTTGACACTCGAACGTGAGCCTTTCCTATGATACGAATTCCACTAGCGAGAGATCTAAGTCTATATTGGACGCACCTCTTTCACTGCATACAGAATTGTCAACTAAGTGTGCTTAACTTAGTACGATGGTTACCTGCAACAGCAATGTATTATTTAAACAAACTTCGAAACTCAGTTCACAGTTCAGCTGTCTTCTGTGAAGGAAGTATTGTGTATTTACGCTTGTGTAGTTCAAGTGATTTATCTCATTAGCATTCCCACGGACTAGTGAAAGTCACTAAATCTTATTTACGTTGTCACCACTTATCGTCAAATCTACATTTTATCTAACAACGTACTTTTTCCGACGCTAACAGCCAGTTACCACACATTATGTAATTGTGAAACAAAACATTAGAAGGAGATATATTGTACATAGAGGTGTGTCAATGGCATAATGAGAGTACCACCTAATGATTCACAGTTAAAAATGACTCCTAACTACGATGTAACACAGTACATAAAGGTCCTTATGCAGAAACCTGTTCGCTCTAACAGGCAGACGTTCTGCTAAAGTGACACGTTGAACGAAACAGATGACACCAGACTTTTAGGTACGATTGCGGATCACACCTTTCGTGGAACAAAGATTCATAACCTCATGTTGAAGTTGAACGTAGTTGTCTTTGCGATTAGACTGCTGCCCACTCTCTAAATTCCTTACAATGAGCATATTTTATCTGTGACGTCATATGTAATTATATTCTGGAAGCACGTAATTAAGGCGTAGAAAATATTAGAAGCCCGAAAGCGCCTTCCGTGTCACACGTAGTGATAATTTACGAAGCTAATGTGAGCTTTTATTACAGAGTTCTTATTTTTACGTCATTGCAGATACGCTCGGTTAAGAGTTTTGAGGTTGACAACATAAAAATGATAACGTAAGTGAACACAAGGCAGGGAAACGACGCTGAAGTACTTGTACCACCTTGACTTGTTTTAAGTAATCATTTTATCTAATCCTTTTATGCTGTTGTCAGTTGATTACGTATTTTTATAATTCCAGAAAGCTTTTGACACCTTTCCTCCCAGACATCTTCTACAGTAATGAAACTGCGTTTTTACGGGGTATCGTCTCGATAGTGCGATGGATTCGTGTTTTTCTCTCAGAAGGGTCAGAGTTCCTAGTGAGTGACGATAAGTCATCAAGTAAAACAAATCATATATCTGGGTTCCCCGCGGAAGTGTTATAAGCCACCTACTTTTTTTATTCGTGGCCCTCAGCCAGCATTTGATACATGATACGCTACAAACCAAATGACACAATTGTATAAATGATTTAAAAGGCAAACTGAGCAGCTCTCTTAGATTGTTAGCAGACGTTGCTGCCGCTTAGCGCCTAGTAAAGGCATCAAACAATTTTTAAAGTGATTTACTCTACTGGCCATTAAAATTGCTACACCACGAAGATGACGTGCTACAGACGCGAAATTTAACCGACAGGAAGAAGACGCTGTTATATGCAAATGATTAGCCTTTCAGAGCATTCACAGCCGGCCGCGGTGGTCTAGCGGTTCTAGGCGCTCAGTCCGGAGCCGCGCGACTGCTACGGTCGCAGGTTCGAATCTTGCCTCGGGCATGGATGTGTGTGATGTCCATAGGTTAGTTAGGTTTAAGTAGTTCTAAGTCTAGGGGACTGATGACCATAGATGTTAAGTTCCATAGCGCTCAGAGCCATTTGAACCATTTTGAGCATTCACACAGGGTTGGCGCAGGTGGCGACACCTACAACGTGCTGACATGAGGAAACCTCCTCATACACAAACAGCAGTTGACCGGCATTGCCTGGTGAAACGTTGTTGTGATACCTCGTGTAAGGAGGAGAAATGCGTACGTTTCCGACTTTGATAAAGGTCGTATTGTAGCCTGTCGCGATGCGGTTTATCGTATCGCGACATTGCTGCTCACGTTGGCCGAGATCCAATGACTATTAGCAGAATATGGAATCGGTGGCTTCAGGAGGGTAATACGGAACGCCGTGCTGGATCCCAACGGCCTCGTATCACTAGCAGTCGAGATGACAGGCATCTTATGCGCATGGCTGTAATGGATCGTGCAGCCACGTCTCGATCCCTGAGTCAACAGATGAGGACGATTGCAAGACAACAACCATCTGCACGAACAGTTCGACGACGTTTGCAGCAGCATGGACTATTAGCTCGGAGACCATTGCTGCGGTTACCCTTGACGCTGCATCACAGACAGGAGTGCCTGCGATGCTGTACTCAACGACGAACCTGGGTGCACGAATGGCAAAAAGTCTTTTTTTTTCAGATGAATCCAGGTTCTATTTACAGCATCATGATGGTCGCATCCGTGTTTGGCGACATCGCGGTGAACGCACATTGGAAGTGTGTATTCGTCATCGCCATACTGGCGTACCATCCGGCGCGATGGTATAGTGTGCCATTGATTACACGTCTCGGTCACCTCTTGTTCGCATTGACGGCACTTTGAACAGTGGACGTTACATTTCAGATGTGTTACGACCCGTGGCTCTACCCTTCATTCGATCCCTGTGAAACCCTACATTTCAGCAGGATACAGAAAATGTTCGACTGCTGCCCTGGCCAGCACATTGTCCAGATCTCTCACCAATTGAAAACGTTTGGTCAATGGTGGCCGAGCAACTGGCTCGTCACAATACGCCAGTCACTACTCCTGATGAACTGTGGTATCGTGTTGAAGCTGCATGGGCAGCTGTACCTGTACACGCCATCTAAGCTCTGTTTGACTCAATGCCCAGGTGTATCAAGGCCGTTATTACGGCCAGAGGTGACTGTTCTGGGTACTTATTTCTCAGGATCTATGCACCCAAATTGCGTGAAAATGTAATCACATGTCATTTCTACTATAATATATTTGTCCAATGAATATCCGTTTATCATCTGCAAGTCTTCTTAGTGTAGCAATTTGAATGGCCAATAGTGTATCACATGACCATCATCAGACCCATGGCATCCTTCGAAGTTGGTAGGTGGAGCACTCTTCTCAGCTGCTGTGATGTCAACTGGCGATTTATTCTCCAGAGAGAAGTGAAATTAATAACAGTGACACTTCCGAGGAGAATGAGACAAATCACGAGATCACGAGACTATAGAATTAGCAGATGAGGATGGAGATATTAATGCAAATGAGCCGAATATGGCTGATGATAGTCAGGAAGTGGTTCAGCATTTACAGCCTGAACACGGTGGTAATGTAGTGGAAGAGTATTTGTCACATGAGCAAATACAGGGAACAGATCATGAAAATGACGTGATAGATTCAAGGGTTCTACATAGTGTAGCGTCAGCAGAACTGCTCCTATGGGTAGCCAATAGGAACTGAATTAAAGAACAGAGGTAAAGGTACCTAGTATGAGCAAGAGAAGTCCCAGTAGAAGTGATTTGCTATCCTTAATGGTTGATAAATCTCTTGATCAGAAAATGGACGATAACAATAGGTCAAGTATCAAGAAGTTTGACGAATTCGCAAAGCAATTTAATAAGAAAATTGAAGATAATAGCAAAAAGATAGATGGTATTAAGGTATATGTTGACAAATCCCTCAGCAGTTTTAGTAAAGTTACCGATAGTAAAATTGAAAAAAAATGAAAACTGAATTCCAAGCTGAAATGACAGATAGACTAGAAGGGACAGTAGGGCAGGTGAGTGAGAATTCTGCCGAGATTAGATAACATGAGTCAAAGATAGGCCGATTAGAGACAGATGTAGTGGAGGTAACTAAGCAAGTAGATGGTTTAAACGGTAAATGCGCACAGGCGCACGTAGTAGAGACTGATAACATTAAGAAAATTAAGGAGAAAGTCCAAGATGTAGAAAAAGCTTTCAAAAGCAATGCAGGGGCGCTTCGTTCAGAGCTGCGAAAGATAAGAGAGCAGGTACAAGAAACTGACTTGAAAAAGGTATCTGAATATGCTAGTCAGGTAGAGGTGGAAATAAAAGGGAGACTGGAGATGTGGTTCGAACAGGGAAAGTACAAATATAGAAGTAAACAACAAGTAGCCTCAAATGACCAATATCTGCGTGTATACAAATTCCACAGATTTTCGTCAAAAGGACAGATACATCCTGTAGCTTTTAAGCGGCAATTTGAGGGTGTCGTTCCTGAACATTGGGATGACAAAAAGAATATAGGCTGTGTTATAAGTAGGTTAGGAGTAGAAGCGTTATCCTGGGATATGAAAACTGGATCGCAAAGCAAAACACATGAGGGGCTTATGCAATCATTCAACAACCAATATTGGTCCAGCAGCGCTGAGAATTGCGTTCGTAGAGACCTATTTGAAGGTCGAAACTTTATTAGTAGTGGCTGCAGAAGATACAAAGAGTTCTTCCAGACTTATGTCGAAAAGAACTTGTATTTAGATGAACCGTTGAAAGTTACAGATTTAATATCAATCATTATGATGAAGTTACCTCCGAGGGTAGAAGAAAAATTAATTGGAACATCCAAGTCAGATGTAAACGCAATTGTGCAAGCGCTGGATCAATTGGTTTCATTAGCAGGGAACAATCAGAATCTAGAAGGTTGGAGGAGAAACCCCTGGGGAAGTAACAGACCTAATGAAAATAGGATACAAGGGGATCCAACAAACAGATAGATACAATATCCTCAACCTACAGATAATAGAATAAATCATCAGGAGACAAAACACTGTGACAGACAGGACACACAAAATGAGAAACAATATCGTAATAACGCAACTGGTCAAAGGATTAATTGAAAACCTCAGAGGGTGTTGTGTTCTGTACAACACTAGGTGTTTAACGAACACCAGGCAGTCACGTTATTTACAATGTTATTTCAGTTTCTCTTCATGTTGTCAATCTTCATCTTCTTTCAGTCAGAACTGTTCACTATCATCTTTAATTCTTCGCTATCGAACCTAAGAGTATACTACTTCTTTGCAATGTAAGGTGCGTGACACACACCAGGTGCTCAGGAATTGGCAATATTACTTACATCTCTCGTTATAGTGGCAATATTGTCTTCTCTCTCTCAGAACGACACTCTATCATCAGTCCCTTCTTCATCTTCGAATATGGGAACATGGGAACAGTGAGTACCAAAGGTAAGTGAGAAAAAGAGACGGTACAAAAAACAAAAAAGGAAAAGCTATCTGTAAAACTGTGTTATTCTGTTGGAAAATGTTTAGCAAATTCTGAAGTTATGTGATTATAACATGTAACGACCCTAAGATACAATCAGTACAACAAGAAAAAAGCTATTATAAGAGTAAACAATGCATACAGAGACAAAGATGTTATCATGTTGGAAACAAATTTTACAAATTCTAAAGCACTGTAGAGACTGCGAACAAAAACCTTTATAAAACATGGAAAATAGATATAAGTGTGTATCATTCTGCAATTGTGTGCAGATAAGTGAAAAGCAACGAGATCAAGTGGTAACAAATGCGAAACGTATGTTTAGCCCGCTGACAAGGTAAGTCGTGACCAAAGGATAAAGAGGCAAGTGCAGCAGAACAAGGTGAAGAATTGACGTTATCTAAGCATGGGAAGTGTGTCCAACCCCCATAGAATAAAAGAAAGAAAAGGTATAAGTTAATGAGCGGCCGAGGACGGTATCCTTATAAGTTATGAAGTATAAAGATGATGAGGGTCATACAAAGGTGTCCCCACATCTAATAATGGGTGATGGTAACCCGAGAGGTACCTTAAGTAAAGATAAGAAGTACTGAAGTAAATTAAAGGGAATTTGTAGGCTGCAGGAGAGGTAAAGAGGAAATAATAGGCACACTTACATTATCAGTAGTGTCATTAAACCTTACAGAATGATACAGGCAAGGCTACTAACAGTGGAATAGAGATAGGCAATGCTTCACTTAACCATACATGCACACGAAATAATGATTTACATATGGCAAGTAAAAGCCTTGGAATATGCACACATGAAGGATATGAAATGATGGCCTCCGATGTAAGAGTAGAAGAAGGTAATCAATACTATGTAAAAACTTTGATGCAAGTCAAGATAATTAGATATCTAATGATTCACCAATTTTATTTATTTATTCTCGAGTCAGAAACATACAAATTTACAGTAGCCATACACATCAATATATGTATGTGTATATATTACATGTGCCCAGTACTTTGCAACCTTCAAGGCGCTTGGAGTGGCTTGCAGGAGATCAATCTTCGTGCAGGATGTAGGGCACAAAAGGCACTGGAGCATTTGGCTTGTAGTTTGTTCTTGTCCACAATCACAGGACGTATTTTCTGTTATGAAGCCCCACCTCTTCAGGTTGTCTCTGGATCGTCCAACTCCTGATCGTAATCTGTTTAAAGATTTCCACACCAGCCAGCTCTCGTTGTGTCCAGGTGGTAGTTCTTCAGCGTCTGGCGTCTGCTGGTGAGGCGTTGACTTCTTCCATAACTCCAGCCTTGCCTTCTCTGGTGAAATTGTGAGTTTCTCGAATGTTCTCAGGAAACTCTTCCGCTATCTCAGCCGTTGCTGTGGTGGATTATGTCCGTGCAGTGGATGGGCACTATCCTGTTCCACTTTCAGTCTCCCCTTGTTGGCAGCCACTGTTCTGCATACTCATGATGGCTCTATTCCAGCCAGGCAGTAGAGCCTATCAGTTGGAGTAGGTCTTAAGAAACCTGTAATCAACCTGCAGGTCACCAATAGAAACAAAATAAGAAAACAAAAAAGGGTAAGCGATAAAGGGAACTGATCTCATATGAAATTGTAAGAAGGTGATGAAAAAAAGACGTACCTATAAAAGTCTCTTAGATAATTGTAAGACATACACGAAATGAAGGAATAGAAGATCGGTAGGCAGGATCTGAAAACCGCAGCTGCATTGCTTGATCGCACAGAATTGACTAAAAAGCATGAAATAGAAATTGGAAAGAAAAAGGTATATCTAATGTTACTTGGAAGCTATGATAGAGTAGTATTAACGGTTGACTAAATGTAAGTGTAAATTGTTACATTTAATCCATGGATGAGGCCTGGAGAGACACAGAGCACAATGGAGCGAGACAGCCGGTCTGCAAGGCCTCAGCAACGGCTACACACCACATCGCTCGCTGTTGCCATACCAACCGGGGCATCAGAACCACACTTTCTTCTCCTCTCTCAGCTCACCCCATCACGAATTGTAGGTTTCATAAATTATTTCTAGTGTAGTGAACTTCAAGTTGACTTATGACCAATAGAACGGCAATAACACGGCCAATGCTTTAAGGGTACAAGAATGAGAAGGACGGCATTTGCTGAAAAAAAAATATATTGTGAACCAGTGACTAATAGGACGGCAATTACACAGCCAATGGTTAAGGTACATGGTCTTGTATGTAGTAGAAAAATAGGCATTATAAAATAAGATAAGCCAAATGGCAATTTGATAGGTTATTAAATGCCCTTAGCTCGTTTTGTATTGGATATAGAAATGGTTAAAAGGTAAATGCTTAGATGAGCTAAAAGGAAGTGGTATATGAGTAGATGTTCCATCTCAGATAAGACAAACGTACATCTGAATAAATATTCAGTTTTAAATAAGGTAAGGTTCATGTGAATAAATATTCAATTTTAAATAAGGTACATGTTATATAGTGTTCATGGTATATTCAGAAAAGAATTAAAGCTAGAAAGGTGCCTCTCTCGAGGCGGGGTGGTGGTTAGTGTCTAACGTCCCGTCGACAACGAGGTCATTAGAGACGGAGCGCAAGCTCGGGTTAGGGAAGGATTGGGAAGGAAATCAGCCGTGCCCTTTCAAGGGAACCATCCCGGCATTTGCCTGAAACGATTTAGGGAAATCACGGAAAACCTAAATCAGGATGGCCGGAGACGGGATTGAACCGTCGTCCTCCCGAATGCGAGTCCAGTGTGCTAACCACTGCGCCACCTCGCTCGGTTTCTCTCGAGGCAGAAGTATTTTCGAAGATAGAATACGAACTCAATTTAATAGGACATATATCTGTATAGCTATATCATGTTAAGGATAGTGTAATAATGTGAACAGTAATCGATAAGTAACGATACTGGAGTATGAGCCGGATTAAGTAACACCAATGATTGAAGATGTAAACCGAGGACAAAAGATACCAAACCAAGAATATTTCATAATTAAATAAGGCCTTCGAGCATATTGAATTTTGAAAATAATACCCTATAGCTACGTCTGACAAGTATGCGTCATAAGAAGCATTAATGATGATATCATAGGAGACAATGTTGTGCAACCTTAGTAGGGACAAGATCCGACTATTCGGGAGTAGGATCGTACGATCTGAGCGGGTGTTCCGAGACAAACATCCGTCACAATGTCCGCAAATGTGACATCAGATCCGCCTAGCAACAGCGATCTAAACGCCCATTGGCTCAAAGTTTGGATATATACACTAGTGGCCATTAAAATTGCTACACCAAGAAGAAATGCAGATGATAAACGGGTATTCATTGGACAAATATACTAGAACTGACATGTGATTACATTTTCACGCAAATTTTAGTGCATAGATCCTGAGAAATCAGTACCCAGAACAACCACCTCTGGCCGTAATAACGGCCTTGATACGCCTGAGCATTGAGTCAAACACAACTTGGATGGCGTGTACAGGTACAGCTGACCATGCAGCTTCAACACGATACCACAGTTCATCAAGAGTAGTGACTGGCGTTTTGTGACGAGCCAGTTGCTCGGCCTTCATTGACCAGACGTTTTCAGTTGGTGAGAGATCTGGAGAACGTGCTGGCCAGGGAAGCAGTCGCACATTTTCTGCATCCAGAAAGGCCCGTAGAGGACCTGCAACATGCGGTCGTGCATTATCCTGCTGAAATGTAGGGTTTCGCAGGGATCGAATGAAGGGAAGAGCCACGGGTCGTAACACATCTGAATTGTAACGTCCACTGTTCAAAGTGCCGTCAATGCGAACGAGAGGTGATCGATGTGTAACCAATGGCACCCCATAACATCACCCCGGGTGATACGCCAATATGCCGATGACGAATACACGCTTCCAATGTGCGTTCACCGCGATGTTGCCAAACTCGGATGCGACCATCATGATGCTGTAAGCAGAACTTGGATTCATCCGAAAAAAAATGACGTTTTGCCATTCATGCACCCAGGTTCGTCGGTGAGTACACCATCGCAGGCGCTCCTGCCTGTGATGCAGCGTCAAGGGTAACCGCAGCCATGGTCTCCGAGCTGATAGTCCATGCTGCTGCGAACGTCGTCGAACTGTTCGTGCAGATGGTTGTTGTCTTGCAAACGTCCCCATCTGTTGACTCAGGGATCGAGACGTGGCTGCACGATTCGTTACAGCCATGCGGATAAGACACCTGTCATCTCGACTGCTAGTGATACGAGGCCGTTGGGATCCAGCACGGCGTTCCTTATTACCCTCCTGAACCCATCGATTCCACATTCTGCTAAGAGTCATTGGATCTCGACCAACGCGAGCAGCAGTGTCGTGATACGATAAACCGCAATCGCGATAGGCTACAATCCGACCTTTATCAAAGTCGGATACGTGATGGTACGCATTTCTCCTCCTTACACGAGGCGTCAGAACAATGTTTCATCAGGCAACCCCGGTCAACTGCTGTTTGTGTATGAGAAATCGGTTGGAAACTTTCCTCATGTCAGCAGGTTGTAGGTGTCGCCACCGGCGCCAACCTTGTGTGAATGCTCTGAAAAGCTAATCATTTGCGTATCATAGCATCTTCTTCCTGTCGGTTAAATGTCGCTTGTATAGCACGTCATCTTCGTCGTGTAGCGTCCGTCTCCGTAGCGTAGCGGTATCGTTACCGCCTACCACGGAGGGGGCCCGGGTTCGATTCCTGGCAGGGGAATGGGTGTTGTGTGTCCATTATCATTTTCATCATCATTGACTTGCCAGTCAGCGATGTGGTGTCACCTAAAAAGGACTTGCAATACGGCGGCCGCACAACCCCGCATGGGGTCTCCCTGCCAACAATGCCATACGATCATTTCTTTTTTTTCGTGGTGTTCCAATTTTAATGGCCAGTAGTATATATATATATATATATATATATATATATATATATATATATATATATATGTGTGTGTGTGTGTGTGTGTGTGTGTGTGTGTGTGTGTAGGAGACGAGTGAAGTGTCCCTATTGGCTGAGTGAAGAAGGTGGGGTCTCTCTTGTCAGTCGGGAAGACAGGGCGAGTTAGTAGCTAGGCGCCACTCAAAAAGCACGGTCGAGTAAGCGGGGCGGCTCCAAAAGAACGATCGCGAGTAAATATTCCAGCTGTTAAATAAGATATAAAGTGGAGGTATTAGTAAGCATTGAACGCCACGTGTAGTGGGCAGCGTCTATCGCGCGTATGGAAAGTGAGAAATGTGTTAATGTGTTGTAAAGGGTTGAATATAACGGCGTAGCCAAGAGCCACCATATTGAAAATTCTGTGACGCGTGTTTCAAAGTATTCTTTATTAAAACGAGTATAGTACAAAACGTTGTTAACATTTAACAACTGGCATCCCGACATACCCCCCTTCTGCAGGATCAAAAACCTACATTGAACCTGGCGCCTGAGCGCTACTACTGTGCGACGAGGGACTACCGAAGCAGCAAGACACCAGGTTAGTAATACAGAAACCAGATAAGTAAGGCAGAGTCGCTTCCTTCTTGCTGCAGTGCCACAGAGGGCATTGTAAACTCTCATAAACCTTATATCTTGTTGTAACTGACGGGAAGAATCAGTAAATACTACGTATCAGACTGTCGTTGAGATAGGAGTTCGTCGTAATGTTACACTCGACTCGGATAGTGCAGGCAGGTAGTATGTCCACAGTCTGATCTGACTTGTAAAATTTTCTAGGATACTTCTTCAAAACCCGTCCTTTTGTGAAACAAAGTAGGCGACCTACTGAACCTTTCAGGTTAAAGTCAGTCGTTGCACTCACAGTCCTCACTTCAGATTTATGTGTAATGATGTTTGCTCGTAGCTCAACGTATTTTCCAGACTGATTTAAGACTTCGTTTAAATCGTCAATATCATACGCACCAGGTCCTGTTTTCACAATGTTTTTTCACCACTAATACGTAGATGCAGTCTGTTGTTTTCGGGATGCTCTTGTACGTCTCCAGTCCAGTCAATGCGACAATCCGTTCACCAATGCTCAAATCAATTGGCGAGAAGTAATTTGCACGTAATATAGATGGTCGTTCTTTATAAGTCGAAGTGTATGACACTCCATTTGAACGTCTAATGACGAAGAAATGTATAAGGCTCTTCCTTACATATTCTGCTTCTTCTTCTTTGTAAGCGTGGAGGGAAACATTATACACAGATGTCCACATAGGTGTGTATTAAAAGTCCTCATAGCGCCGAAAATTGGAGAACACACGTCTTCTGGGAGTGAAGTATCGTTGTAGTTCTTCTGGCTGTTGCAGGACACCAAATGAGTCGAAATAGTAGACGGTATCTGCATTTTTCATAACATATACAACCCAATGGGTGCCGGGACCTGCAGCAACTTCTAAATTCACAATACCACATTCGACAGTTTTCCACATAGTCTTCGTTAATGTACTTCGCATAAACACACCATGTTGGAACGTTGAATTTTTTTCTAACATGTTCAATATTTGGGAGTGGCCAATCTGGTAGAATTGCTAACATGGATTTTTTTTATTTATGAATAGACCAAGCTCTTTCCTGTACAGTTTGAAGTGTAGTTCTTTTCTGATGGCTGCGGCTCCCATCATGCGGTTATGCCCTCTTGCTTCTTCTAAATGCGCTTGGGAATTTTGCGCGTTCTTGACTGTTCGAGCAATGGTTGCAGCACCACTGGCGAGGGACCCTACCGCCGAGAGAGCGGAGAGGGCTGGAATGAGGAATGGAAGTAAACCATCTGACGTCTTGGATACTGGTAAAAATCGAGGTGCTTTAATCAGTCCTCTTCTTCTTCTTCTTCTTCTTTTTCTTCTTCCTTCTGCTTCAGAGCGTTCTTAGCTGCATACAGTGCTGTCAGGATACAGTTCTTCAAACACCTCTGATTCCCACCCTTCTTCTTCTTCTTCTTCTTCTTGTTTAGTGTACAACGTGTAGCATTCATAACTCGCTTGAAATTCATCGCTCCTAAACCAACTGAATTTTTCCAGGCATCGTTTTATCAACTGCAAATGTTGGAATGTGTTGACCTATACCAATATCCTTTCTTCTGCGTATCGCCTTATACTTATCAGCTAAAATCCTATCTGCATTGTGACGACTTGGGAGATCTTTATTTGAAGCGTATGCAATGTCGTGTTCCATACATGCTTCGTCGAGCAGATTAACCCCTTTATCACCTCATGTCAAGCGTCTCGAAGCTTTATTCCAGGTCCACAGTAGTTATATCCCGGAATTTGTAATTCCACTGGCAGTATGTGTAGAATACCACCACCACCTCTAATGCGTTTCTTAGCACCTATGTTATGCTACTGCGGTGATTGTCCACTGCGCATCCCATTGTATAGCAAATCGTTATCATTAATCCAGCTGTTTTGTGCTGGAGGAAAACCAAGTCATTTGACTAGTGCTCTAGTTCCCCGAGGTCTTATGACTTTCTTCAAGAGAAATACATTCGGTTCTGAGCTTTTCGGTAGGTATAATTTCTCAAATGCTGCCTTGTGTTTTGAGGCACGTACCAAATCACCTACATTAAATTTCTGTTTTGCGTGGATCCAGCATTTTAATGCGATAGTACACCTTATCCATCATGAGTCCATTATCACGAACATAGATTGGTCTCATTTTGGTTCGATTATACTGAGCAGTTATTTCTGGGAGGATATCTTTCCATTTGTATGAGCCACGAAGATTAAAACACATCCACATGTGATCTTTTATTGTTCTGTTCAGACGCTCCACGATACTTGCCTTCAGATGGTTGAATGTTGAGTAGTAATGTATTCCATACCGCTGCATCACGGTCCTGGAATACCTATTGTAAAACTCTCCACCATGATCGTTTTTGGAGGTTGTCTGGGCATCATTCGTCCCTGTCTATAGAAAACACATCTGCAACATTTCTGCCTGTTTTTGTTTTAACAGGTAGTGCCCTGTCCAATTTGTAGTATGCATTAATAACCATTAAAATATATTTGAATCCATATTTACAAGGTCAGCCTGCCACAAGTCATCCAAACCTTTAACATATCATGCCTACGTTGGCATATTTTGTGTGCTGGTTTGTGCAGTTCTCGAAATACATTCTCCATACTTATTCGACGATACCTCGCTCTAAGCTCAGAGATTAATGAAGCAGCCTCATTCGATTGAGCTGTATTACCTGCAGCAATTGATGCCATGAGCAGCCGTAGTCCATCTATTAGCTTTTTGGGGTGTCGTAATACATATACTGCGGGATTCTATTTTCACTGCTTTATGATCAATGTCTATACCATCGTCGCTGCTGCTGTTGTTGTTTTCACCATCACGTATTGCTTATATAATGATTTTATGTTTCTCGTTGCTCAGGCTTTTTGGGAGCTTATGTACATCATTCAAATGCAGTATTTCACGTTACATTTCCCTGCCATTAACTGAATAATTTATGGGTTTTTTCATGGTTCGTAGGAAAAGAAGATTCATTAACCCAGGTGTTCTCTCAAACCGCCCATCACCAACCTGTATTGTGTCATCTTTTACATTTATAGGCTGGATGCCCAACATGTACGGTCTTCCCCAGCTAACGCCGAAAGCCCTATCTATCTGGCCTGGAGCGTGACGGATAATGAATTCGTCAATGGCAACACCATCGTTATCGTGTGATTTTGTTTTTGCTCAGAGCCTTCTGCGAGACTCCTTAGCCGGCATAAACATCTTTCTTAGCGTTTACTGTCGATCCACATGCCCTAAACTCAGCGACCGTAATTTCTCTCGAACGGGTTCCCGCGCCTGAATGACATTCTGCTTCGTTGACTTCTCGGTGTACACTAATCAGACGTCACTGCAGCGTGAGGCTTTTTATATATGCTCTTTTTTCCACTTATTGTGTTCCTGCTCCCCCTTCTCAACGAGAAGGGCCTCTATATCTATTTTCCCCTTAATAGTCTCGATCTTTTCAGTTAAGTCGTTTACTTTCTTGCCGATTTCAGTAACTAACTCGTTTAATGCGTTGATCATTTGCAGAAGAGTCTGGTAATACGTCTCTGGCTCCCTGCGCATACCTCCAACTTTAACCACGATAGCCTGAATTTTCGCATCCATGTACATCCGAATTTCTGTCTATGTTCACTCATTCTCTCGGGTTGAGAGCCAGACATGCAAGCGAATTTGTCCATGGTGCAGCGTATACTGATATACTCACCTCCCTTGAGAGGCACCCACAAGCCTTGCTCATACTGTGGCATCAAGCAGTCAGGCCTGCAAGATGAGTGGTCTGCCAAGCGAGTCGATTTATTCTTATCTCTCGAGTAATATCAATGACTGATTATGAGCTCTAGTACCCACAATTAAGCTACAAATTATTCTCCTGTTCGAATATCACGCAACGGAAGCGGATAACGCACATCTGACTATTGGAAATTTGCACAACTCTGATTGGTCACTACGCTCTGACAATACCACATTTTCTTTCTTACACAACGGCTTTGATCAACACGTGGCCATCGCAGTGAATATGAATGGCGCACACATTATAAATCCTGGTTATCATAGCTCCACACTATTCGAATAACAAGGGCCGGCCGCGGTGGTCTCGCGGTTCTAGGCGCGCAGTCCGGAACCGTGCGACTGCTACGGTCGCAGGTTCGAATCCTGCCTCGGGCATGGATGTGTGTGATGTCCTTAGGTTAGTTAGGTTTAAGTAGTTCTAAGTTCTAGGGGACTGATAACCACAGCAGTTGAGTCCCATAGTGCTCAGAGCCATTTGAACCATTTTTGAATAACAAGGGAACCAATCTTTTTCTTTTCACTATCTCTTTTATTCCGATAAATTCTATTATGATTCAAAGATAACCTAAACACACCATTACATTTTATACAACAATTACACATGAGAAGCTCCGCCCAGTGGGCATGGCTTTACATTGGTAATTCTCTATCTTATGGTCTCGTAATTATCTAACGCTACAGTGCATGTTCTGGATAGGATGATGGATCTTTTGCTATATCTCACACTTCGACTCGCACACCCATCATTACGAAAATTTACTCCAGACCGAGCGGTACAAAAAGGAATATGCATAAACCACTGCCTCTAAACCTATCTTGCTACTCTCCCATGCAAACCACACACACTTAAATTACAAGAAATACATCACACTGGCAGCATAGAATACATCACAAACAGTAGTCTCAACGTTAGAATCGCTTCACTTTCAGCTTTCCCACTTCAATTAGTATTCATCCCAGTTTCACACGACACTGCCCCACTTCGTAACTTTTCTTTCCTACTCCAGAGTTCGCTCTGGAGGATATATGCACGTCTTCCTGTGCAATGCAAGCCAAGTGGCGTTGCTGGATAGACGGCTGACTTACCTTGTTTCTCTCTCAGAGTATTAGAGTTTGAATCTAGCGTCACACGGAAACATAACACGCAAAGTAATATTAAGATCATATTCGGCACACACGCGAGTTCTCAACTGATACCTTGGACGAGTACTTTTCTTTATCCTTTGTCTCATACACAGATTGAGACTCACACAGTACTCACCACGTGGAAGTGCTCGTCTCTAATTTCAAGTCCTGCACACGCCATTTCTTAAATATTTCCAACTTATAGTACACACGCCAGTAATTCAGCTTAACTTTAGCACTCGCAAGTATTTCAACTTAGTACTAGCACTCGCAAGTATTTTAACTTATTGCTACACGTGGTTTCATTGTGATCGTTCGTCACTTCCGAAGATTACTACGATCCCCTTAATATTATCTGCCTGCCATTTAATTCTCCCCCGAAAAGTTCCTGAAATAGAGAAATAATTATTCCAAACTACTCCTAAGTATTTCACATGCATACCACTTGTAAGTAGGCTGTTTATGATTTCTTATTGGCAACGTTACGTAGCGCTCTGTATGAAAATCACTGGCTGTGCTGTGTGCAGTCTGTGGCTAGTTTGCATTGTTGTCTGCCATTGTAGTGTTGGGTAGCTGGATGTGAACAGCGCGTAGCATTGCGCGGTTGGAGGTGAGCCGCCAGCAGTGGTGGATGTGGGGAGAGAAATGGCGGAGTTTTGAAATTTGTAAGACTGGATGTCATGAACTGCTATGTATATTATGATTTTTCAACACTATTAAGGTAAATACATTGTTTGTTCTCTATTAAAATCTTTCATTTGCTAACTATGCCTATCAGTAGTTAGTGCCTTCCGTAGTTTGAATCTTTTATTTAGCTGGCAGTAGTGGCGATCGCTGTATTGCAGTAGTTCGAGTAACGAAGATTTTTGTGAGGTAAGTGATTTGTGAAAGGTATAGGTTAATGTTAGTCAGGGCCATTCTTTTGTAGGGATTATTGAAAGTCAGATTGCGTTGCGCTAAAAAATATTGTGTGTCAGTTTAAGCACAGTCATGTATAATTTTTCTAAGGTGATGTTTCACATTCTTTCCACTCTTTTGTCTTTACGGGGCACACCTAAGACAGGTCTTACCAACACAAGATCCAGTGCTAGAGTGCTGAAACATGGCGGTTCTTTAGGTCATCTCGCACCTCCGCCGAGGTGGGGGAGCACCATGATACCGTATTGGTCAGCCACATTTCAGGCGCTCAGAGCTCAGGTAAATCTCATCTCTTTGGTTCCACCAAAGGTGACCAAAGGACCTTTTCAGAGATGATGATATATGGCACATTCACTATCTGCGGTTAGCAGACGACCATATATTCATTCATTTCACAGATCTCACCAAATTGGATGTAGGGATTTATTTTGTGGGAGTGCACATGTGATCAGTTAAATAAATAAATTGTCCTTCTTTCCTACACTGGTATCCGGCTTCGGTGTATTAAGTGAAATTGAGTTATTATTACAAAAAAATATGCTGTTCTGACTAGAATAACGAAGAGTGTTGTACCTATTTTCAATGTAGGGCGGTACTGTACCCTTTCACCCTTGCTGGCCTAAATATACAGAAACTCTTGGAAGTTTAGCCTGTACCTACTATCATTCAGTTTTCTTCTTTTATTAATAACGAGAAACCCCTACTGTGAATGATTCCAGCAATCAGCACATATCTTTACAAAATCATCGAACGACATGTCAGTCCCTACTTTTGCATGGTAAATTGGTTTTAAATTAAGGTCTCCTTGTTTGAAGGCTATAATGCGGTTTGCTTTATCCCTGACCAACCATTTCGGGGTTCTGGAATATGTTTGACTTAGATAAAATGCATCAGTGCCCTTACGACGACCGAAACAGAAATATTTTAAAATTCGGTCTTCGTTTTCCACAGCAACATCGTCAAATATGAAGACAGTGCGAGACCTTAACTTTTCCCGGAGAATTGAATGTTCAAATAGCATACGAGTTTGGTGCCGGGTGGCGTCGTCGACCACCGCCGATATTTCGACAGGAGCACACCTTGCTATTCTCAAGGCACAACTGCAAGGAGGAAACAATGTGCAAGGGAATTTAATACCTCAGTTCACAGAGGAGAAACAAGGAAGATACCGCACACAGAACAAGTAACCGCAGAGTCAACACACAACCAAAGATAATCAACATCAGAAATATCGAAAGTCAGTATAAATCAACAGGTGAGGTAGCACTAATTCTGTCCCTCTGTTTTTTGATGAGGGACAGAGCCAGATTCCAAGCAGCATTTAAACAAAATCCACCATCTCTGTTTATGAGGTTGCTTGATAGTTTGATTTCAATAGCTTCCTTAATAACACTATCCCAATAGCTGGACGTGCAAGCCAGAATCTCCGTGTTGTTGCATTCCATAAGATGACCGGTGTCAAGGCAATGTTCTGCAATAGCGGATTTGCTCCGCTGTTGTAAGCGTGTGTGACGCTTATGTTCAATACACCGGTCTTCCATAGTCCTGATTGTCTGACAATGGTCAGTACTACGAACAGACTGATTGAAGCCCCTTGTTTATGGAGGACTCTGAGGAACGTGCATTGGAGTCAGCGACCTTGAAACCTGCATGTTTTTTCAGATATGTAGACGATACTTTTATTGTTTGGCATCGTGGTAGTGAGAATGTAAACCGGTTTTGGAACACCGGAATTCAATCCACCCGGATATTCAGTTCACTATGGAGGTGGAAAAGATTGGATGCCTTCCCTTCCTTGATGTGTTGGTCAGAAGGAAGACTGATGGTACGTTGGGACATTCTGTTTATAGGAAACGTATTCACACTGACTTGTATCTGCGAACTGATAGTTGTCACCATCCAGTTCAGCGTGAAGGAGTACTTCGTACCTTGGTTCACAGGGCCCACGTTATCTCAAACCCTTACACACGCTTACAACAGCCGAGCAAATCCGCTATTGCAGAACATTGCCTTGACACCGGTCATCCTATGCAATACAACAACACGGAGATTCTGGCTTGCACGTCCAGCTATTGGGATATTGTTATTAAGAAAGCTGTTGAGATCAAACTATCAAGCAACCTCATAAACAGAGATGGTGGATTTTGTTTAAATGCTGCTTGGAATCTGGCTCTGTCTCTCATCAAAAAACAGAGCGACAGAATTAGTGCTACCTCATCTGTTGATTAATAGTCACTTTCGATGTTTCTGATGTTGGTTATCTTTGGTTGTGTGTTGACTCTGCGGTTACTTGTTCTGTGTGCGGTATCTTCCTTGTTTCTCCTCTGTGAACCGAGCTATTAAATTCCTCCTTGCAGTTGTGCCTTGAGAATAGCAGGGTGTGCTCCTGTCGAAATATCGGCGGTGGTCGACGACGTCACCCGGCAGCAAACCCGTAAGCTATTTGAACATGAAGGCAGTGTTTGGCTTTGCTTTTTTCGGGTGGGGGTGGGAGGGAGGGGATATCACCGCTTTCACTGAATATCGTGTATGTAACTCCTTTCACACCACGCAATATCTGCTGCAATAGCTTATACTTGGGTTGAAACAGTGTTTTTGAGAATACACAAACATGTTAAAATCGGACTCCATTTGCATGTGTTAGCCATGTCATGAGAACATTAGTTTTGCCACAATTGCTTGTATATTATTAGGAAGGAGTATTCCATTCTTCTTCTTCTTCAGGACTTCTTTTCCATCTTCACAGGAGCAGTCACCGCCAACGAAGTCCTCGTGATGAGGATGTTTCGCTCACCCTACCATGAGACCAACTACGTCAGGTACTGGCAAGTAGTTGGCATATATAGAAAGATATACTTGTATGGATGGTAATAGTATGTAAAACCACTCTACCTCCAACACCTAACCAAAGGAGCTATATTGTCTACACAGAGAGTTCAGCTGTATATTCTACACATGAAGAGTAACTTAATCACTCATTTTGTCAATGACTGGTGTGAGATGTTTGAGGCAATTGTATGCTGCTGCATGATTATTGGTGTAGCACTGAAAATAATTATATTAATAGGTGTAATACTTGGACTATAATGAGAGAGGTATGAATTAAAACACACAGTTTGAGATTATATTTATTTAAATATCATTCATCGGATGCAGTATTTCAAAAAAATCATCAGACTCTTCCTTTATCTTCATCTTCACACTTGTACAGTATTTCCCAAACACAGCTATTTGATATGCAATAAATTCGGCATGTATCACCTTCAAGCCAATGGGCACCTCACAAAACTCATGTTTTTCACACGCACTTTTAACCTGTTTCTCTTTTGGTTCTGCGTTCGTGTGCAAACAAAGGTACTACTACAATTATCAACATGTACACTGTGCACACGCAGAACGTTTACATCATTATATGCAGAGTCTATGCTTGGCAACCAACAACTCAGTCTCTCTAACGTAAGGCGTAATGCAATTCCCAAATCATTTAAGTTCATAACTGAGGTGCCCCAAAGATAAACACGCTTGCCACCCGACTTCACACACAGTGAAAGTCACCATACATTTTTGTATCATACCAGTAAGACCAATGGCTGGGTGGGGGGGTGGGGGGGTGGGGGGTGGTTCGAGTTGGATAATACTCTGTAGTCATCTGCTAATTGGTGTAGCACTCCGCACGACATATTTCGTCCCAGTCGAACTCAGAAATAGGCACTTTAACACCCTTCGATGCATTTTTAGTTTCTATTCTCGCATGCAAGAACTACTCATGATGCGCTTCTATACCCACGTTTTACATGTCTCGTTCCACCAAGAGTTAAAGTACACACATCTAAAAAAGTTTTACATCACCCCGGTTCCAAGAACACCTGAAGATAGACGTTGACTGTGGATAATGTATCACAGACACAGTCCCTTTGACTGATCAGAGATGTCACTAAGCTCGCCGAAAGCTGTAAACAACCATGCATGAGCATCGCCTATTAGTTGGAAAAAGTCCGACAGCCGATCAGTTCCAGTTATTCCACCAAGAAGGAGGTAGACGGCTCGTGTTGTCTGTAGTTAAACTATGCCTAGACGGTCAATACAGTCGTTCGATCGCGTCCGCATTGTTACTTTGGTCAGGAAGAGCTATCAACAAGGAAATTGTCGAGGAATGAACCGAAGAGATGTTGTTCGGGCATGCAGAGATGCAGAGGGCCAGAAGCTGTCGATGGCATGCCTCGCTCAGGCCGCCCAAGGGCTACTACTGCAATGGATGACCGATACCTACGGATTATGACTCGGAGGAACCCTGACAGCAACACCACCATGTTGAATAATGCTTTCTGTACAGCGACAGGGTGTCGCATTACGACTCAAACTGTGCGCAACAGGCTTCATTCCCGACATCCATGGCGAGGTCCAACTTTGTAACCACGACACCATGCAGCGTGATACAGATGGGCCCAACAACATGCCGAATGGACCGCTCAGGATTGTCATTACGTTCTCTTCACCGATGAGTGTCGCATATTCCTTCAACCAGACAATCGTGCGAGACGTGTTTGGAGGCAATCCAGTCTGGCTGAACGCCTTAGACACACTGTCCAGCGAGTGCAGCAAGGTGGAGGTTACCTGTTGTTTTTGGGTGGCATTATGTGGGCCGACGTGGTGGTCATGGAAAGCGCCTTAACAGCTGTACTATACGTGAATTCCATCCTCTGACCGATAGTACAACCATATCGGCAACATATTGGCGAGGTATTCGTCTTCACTGAAGACAATTCGCGCCCCCTGCGTGCACATCTTGTGAATGACTTTCTTCAGGATAATGACACCGTCCGACTAGAGTAGCCAGCATGTTCCCCAGAAATGAACCCTATCGAACATGCCTGGAATAGATTGTAGAGGGCTGTTTATGGACGACGTGACCCGCCAATCAATCTGAGGGTCTGAGGGATCTATGCCGAATCGCTGTTGAGGAGTGGGACAACGTTGACCAACAGTGCCTTGATGAACTTGTCGATAGTATGTCACGACAAATACAGGCATGCATCAATGCAAGAGGACGTGCTTCTGGGGATTAGAGGTACCGGTGTGTACAGCCATCTGGCCCACCACCGCTAAAGGTCTCGCTGTATGGTGGTACAACATACAATATGTGGTTTTCATGAGCAATAAAAAGGGCAGAAATTATGTTTATGTTGATCGCTATTTTAATTTTCTGTACAGGTTCCGGAACTCTCGGAACAAAGACGATGCAAAACTTTTTTTGTTGTGTGTATCTGTAGAACTGAAAAGGATAGGTACTCTTGATACCTTCTTATCCACAGTATCTGCATTCTCTGCCTGCACTAGCACAGGGATGTTCTGCTGGAATGGGTTGTATGTTGGTGGCCAGACTGGCCTCCATTTTGCTGTTGTATAGAACCACCAGCAGCATTCGATGTGTTTCGAGCAGACCATGTGTCCTTGTCACACAAATCAATGAGTGGGACAGACAATAACAGCTCTGTGTCTTGCTCCAGCAAGTGGGCTATGGGTGTTACAGGATCCCACATGGTCGCTACAGGTTCAGACACGCTGAAGATTGTTGCTGCAGCAGGTCCAGAATTTGGTGCAGGTCTCGACAAGATGGTGGCTGAGGTTGCTGCAGGTCTGGACATGTTGGCGCTCGAACCTGCAGGCCTGGACATGGTAAAACAAGGTGGAGGAAGCGTTATATACGGACCAAAACACGAAAACAACCAATAATAATAATAATAATAATAATGCTAATTACAGACAAAGATGTGATATTGGATACTTACTTTCCCATCTCTTTCTGTTCTGCAGGGCTGCACTGGATCGCGACCGCTGTTGACGCTTCATGGTTCTTCTTCTTCTTCTGTTGCTGCTCCTAGCTGACAACGAGACAAGGGTCGCGGAACTGCGGAACCTGCCATGTATCCTCTCTGATGACATCACCAGATACTGCCATCTTACTGGCTGAAGCCTGTCATGTGACAAAATTCAAGGTACCTATTGATTCCCACCATTTTTTTTTTTTTTGGACCACCATCTTGGACTACGTCACAGGAGGAGAATGGTGGAGGCCAACAGTGCACTCTGATGGCGGCGCTGTGAACTAGGCCAGTTGGTCTGCAAACCTCAAGCTGAACACCTATGGTTCATTATGGAATACGGCGAAGTTGATGTGGAGTGTTTGGCAGTTTCTAAAAGGTATTTAGTTCCAGCACAAGCATCTATATGTATGGGTACAGAAACGCATGTTCATGCCATCCCGCCGCAATTCCTTAATTTGTCAAAAAGTATTCATCACACACTCGTCCTTTATCTTTTCTTTCCACTCATTGTGTGGGACGTTATGGACACAGTCCCCAGCTGCGTTCTTGCATGTAGAACACGTATTAAATTCATCCCTCCTCATCGCCAGCATTTCTTCAATTTACACATGGATGCTTGTTGCAGAATGGGTGAATGTCTTGCCTCTTGCACTTCAGAAGACTGACGGACTGGAATTTCAACGAATGATCTATGGTTACAGGGCACAAATTTATCAGCCCCATCCTGCTGCCTCTTCATTATTTTATGAAGTGCATTCGTCTTCACCAAATATTATTGCTATCGACACAGTCCTCAGATGCTAATATACTCCTCCTTCTCCAGCACAGACAACTCATCCATTGAACACAGTAAACAATTATGTCCATCCTCCTAGTCCAGCAGCTAGACGCAAACTGATTTCTTTTCCAGCCATTTTTCCCCAGGCCGCCATCTTGGATTGTCACATGATGGTAGAGAGGAAGGGACGACAGCTCCCTCTGGTAGTCGTCTTGTGCACTAGGTCAGTTGTACTCCAATCCTCATGGTGAACACACTGGATGAAGCTACTATCGAAACTCAAATAATATGTGCATACTTATGTCTGTCCTACCAAGCAGCCCAGCACAGACTGAGTTCTTTTCCTGCCAATTTCCAGATGGGGGAAGGGAGAGGAAGGGGTAATGCGTGCAAAATAAAGACTTAAATCCATCCTATCTGGCTGCTCAGCACAGAGTCCTTTTCCTGCCAATTCCAGATGGGGGAGGAAACGGGGGTGGGGAAGTGGGTGGGGGGTTCGATTAATGGAGGTAGCATAATTATTTTCCTGCCAAAATTTGAACTTCCCGCCATGACGTCACTGCGACGTTGCCATATCTATGGCCACCATCTTGGATCCGCCATCTTGAATAAATTTGGTCATAACGTCATGCGAGGTGACACATATTTTGTCCCACTACTGACATAGACACAGGTGTATAAACTTGCTCTTAATGGGACATTTCAATATAAAATAAAAGTGAAAATGGCTTTATTCACATACTTTAATAAATGTTTCTATCCTTTTGCACTTTGACAAGTACAGTTTCACTTAGTCTCTGTATTTACATTGCCTAATATACGCTTCTTGTTTACATTATGACAAAGAGCGTTTTATCTAGCCTCTGTGACATCCTTACACATTTCCAGTCCTTCCTGAGAGCTAGTAAGACCCATAAACTATGTGTTCTCCGTCTTCCATCGATCAGAATTACCCGCTTTCACCTATAAATGAAGCTACAGGAAGTTCACTATGGCGCTTTACCTTTGAAAGTGAGGGCTGCGCTTCTCCGTTCTCTACTGGTTCCTGCAGAACTGCCACCTTCTTCATCCTGACTGCTTCCACCTACTCACGCTGCTGTCACCACTTCACAATTTCACTACCAGCCCCGACACCGCACCTGCACACATTGCCCTCACTGTTCTGTTTACTCCCATACCACCATACACAAATGTTCGCCTCTCCCCTCTTTTGATTGGCTGCCTCATAAACAAAAACCACGACGAGATCATTGATCACTCAATTTTCTGCTTCCCCACTTACTCTCTTCCTCATCCCAGAGGAATTTACACTTGGAAACTGCTGACACAGCTCTATTGTAGGTGTGCAAAATAGTCGTGTAGTTCGCAGAGCCACTTTGGTTCCAAAACAACTCCAGAGAATGCAAGGCGTCGTGACAAACATTTCTGAGAACAGTTTGGCGTGGCTGTGTCTGGTGTTTGGCAGCTGCCGAGAGACCTCTGATCTATGTCTGCAAAATAGTTTATGAGTTTCCACAGGCGCTAAGGCTCGATAATGACTCCAGGGGTCGCAAGGCATTTTGATAAATATTTCTGGGAACGTGTTGAATTCTCGGTGTCCAGCTGCCTGAGTGTGCGGCCTGCCGCCCTCTCCATTGGTGGAAACCTTGTATACCAGGGCGGCCAGCTGTGCTGACTCAGCTGCTGACGAGGCAGCTTGGACATGCCAGGCCACAGACGAAGATGGCTGGCAGGCGGTCACGATGTGTGGTGGCATAGCTATGCATGATCAGCCCTGGATCTGCCTAGGCTGATGGCGACTGATGCTGGCAGGCGCCCAGTGGCTCAGTGGCTCAAAGGGTCTCAGTTCGATTCTCGGTCATCAGTGCCGTGGTTGGAGCCTCAATAAGGGGATCCTCTCAGGATGACGATTGAGCTACAGTGGCCTCATAGTGGAAGCTCGCACTATAGTGGACGTCAATTGGATGACCCACTGGTTCCATGCTCATCCTGGCTTGGCCGGTATTTATACACATCAGGGTGGATTCATTGTTGAGATCCTCTCCCAGGCGTCATGTAGGCCACTTGCCGCAATGCCGCTGATAGGTCCCAGGTCACAGTAACTTGGCAGTTGAGTGGACGGTTGTGCTGAGGCACATAGGCGGGCAGGCTACAACATGTAGTATGACTATGGTAGCAGACACTTGCCTTGACTCACACTTTTTTACTATACAGTACTGTGTTAGCGAAACCTGCTATTCATCTTGCTTCAGCTGTGTGTAGGCGTTGATTCAATTGTTGGCAATATCAAGCTTCAACTGTTTTATCCTCTAACACAGAACAACTTTTACGAGATTTGAATAAATTACTTGAAAATCACTTAGACAATCATGAGCCATGTGGTTCGATCAGCGATATTCCTGCCGCCGGTATGAGTCATCTTCCTGGTGGTGTGCGCAGAACGCGCGGTGGCGCCACCTACCGGGCCGATCGGAGAGCGAGGGGTAAGCTATAGCAAGTAGGGGGGATTTTGCTTTGGGACGCCTAGCAGTAACGTCTTTTGGGAAGTCGGGCAGACAGTACAGGCGCTGTGCGAGGCAGCAGGAAGAGCACATCTACTGTATAAGGGGCTGTTAACCCGGGTGACGGCGCCGTAACAAATATCGCTGGCGTGGAAGCAGTCACGTTACTGGGAAGCCGTTGGTGTATTTCGCTTCCTGCATGTCTCCTGGCACCGGGATCTACGGCGGCTGGCTTCGTCGAACAAGCAAGAGGGTAAGGGCCTTGCTTGTGCTGTAAATTGTGACCGTAATCGACTACTGGATTCAGTGCTGTTGACTTCATTTTGTTGGCCGGCCGTTGCTACTCCTACTGAGTCTGTCCTCGAATGTGTTAATTTAAAGTTGCTTAGTAAGCGAGGTCCTAGTGAGAGCTGTATGTGATGTGATAATTAACATTTACTAGGGCATGGAGTGCTGATACATTTTGTTTGTAGATTGCTACAGTCAGTGTTAACCGCCATTGAAAACAATTTGGCTGGTCCTTGCAAAGTGCCGCCTGGTTTTTGTATTTATATCACACGACGGAGTTAAGCTGGCCAATTGCTATAGATACACATGGATAAAATTTTCCCTGGATATATTTTGCTGCGAACTGCAATAACATTACTGTTACGTTTCTGTCTGAAGTGATAGTGTGTCTGAGAGACACGTGTCTAACTCTAAATGAGTAGTTTCGTAAATTCTTAAGTTATTGAGAGGCCAGTTGTTATTGTGTGTTTAAATAGTTTGAAACTGATTCTATTAATGAAAGCACAAGAATTCCTTCAATGACAGTATGTGGATATGGTAATTAATTCTGATTTAATCACAAATTTAAGTGTGGGTATTTGCTCTAAGTCAACTTGTGTTTTGCGTCGGGGGGTGGGGGTCTCGATATAGTTAGCTTGCACGCTAGTTACTTGCATTTGATTTAGTTTTATCGGGACTTCTGCTGTTTGTCATGGTAGCGGGTGTAGGGTCCTGGGTTGCGTCCTGCTTGTGCTGTTGTGTATTTTCCGCCTCCTTCACCCACGCGTGCCGGCTGACCGTGTATCTAGTTCGCTCACGGCTTATGTATAATTGGCCGTAGCTGATGTTCATTAAAAGGTTGATTAATTCTACAGACGATGTACTGTAATGAATTGTTTCTAGTTACTTAAGGGATGGGGTTGGGTTGTTTGTGAGAAGAGACCAAATTGCGAGGTCATCGGTCTCGTCGGATTAGGGAAGGACGGGGAAGGAAGTCGGCCGTGCCCTTTCAGAGGAACCATTCCGGCATTTGCCTGGAGCGATTTAGGGAAATCACGGAAAACCTAAATCAGGATGGCCGGGCGCGGGATTGAACCGTCGTCCTCCCGAATGAGTTACTTAAGGCAGATGAGTCTTTTGTAGATACCCACTAGTTCTGGGATTTTTCGTGCCTACTCGTGACCGTTGCTGCTCTCGTTTGTGGGTCCATGCCGAGCCTATATTGGAAACAGCTGAGTTGGCAGCCGTCCGCTTCTGGGCGTAGTTTGTTGAATCCCACGAGGTTGCTTGGTCACAAATTTTATATCCTGCATTGTAGGGTGCCTGCCTTTTAAGTAACGTGGTTGTGTGCCGTGGTATCTGATTTGTTGCTGCCTGTACTCTGAATTACTTTGGTAATACCAATCACTGCAGTACCGAAAGACTACATTTCCTCGTTAAATTTTAGTAAATTGGTTTTCAGGTTGATCATAGTTTTTGAGTAAATAATTTTTAATTCATTTCACTAAATGTGTAATAGCCCATAAGTGCCGTGGTTTATGAATGTTTAAATTTTGAAGTAACTTGTTCTCATCTAAATGGTAATTTAGAAAATGTGCTAATGGTTTTATTTGTCCTTATTAATTGTGCCAAATAAATTTTCAGTGCAACTGTCGATGGTGACTGCCTGATGTGTCACTTTGTCCAGTCCTACCACCCCACAGCCTATTGTGCTGAGCTTGTGTCGTTGTGTAAAAGGTGAATTCCATGCTGTGCTGACACATCAAATAATACAAGACAGAAAGAACAATGCTGAAGCACTTAATATTGTGATCCCAATACTGTACTAAACACAACATTGAATTTAGTAACAAAGAAAGCTGTAATTAACAGAAACATAATCACTCGCACGCAGATTCAACAATCGCATTCCACTAAACATGCTGTTCATTGTTTGCTGATGTAATCACTTACATTCAGCTCTAACAATGTAATACGTCTCCCCATTCAAACAGGGAATTAAAATTAAATAAAGTTACCTTTGTGCAGTGCAGTAAAGAAACAGTTCAGATAAGCTAAATTCCAATTCAGTTTTCGCTGTTGTTATCGAAGACTGCAAATATTAAGTGTTCGTAATTTTTACAATAGATAGGTTCTAACGACTCAGTACAGAGGAAATGAACTGTAACTGGGAACCAACGAACCGTTTTCAACACATTAGTAACGAATAACTTCTGCATTCTACAATTTAACTTCGACATTACCGGTATATAAGTAGCTGAAGCCTGTACCGTCTCATGTAACAGAATTTTTTATGCTTTGGTGTAATATGCAGTAATTTTCTTGAGGTAGTTCGTTTTCCTGCATCAAGCTGTTTCTTTTTTTTTTTAATTTGGGACAGCTACTTTATCTCATTGGGAATTAACTTATTTTAAAGCAGCTTCGCTCTAAAAACGAAAGTAAAGTTATAAGCAGATTCAAACGAACAAAAAGCAACATAATTTCAATTTCTCGCAAAATTGGTCCGTTTTAACGCCTTACTTATTGGAACTTTTGGTCCTTTAATTTTCTGTTGTGGTTACCTCACTAAGATGTAATGTTCTTTATACTGCTAAAAGCAACATTTTAAAATTCAAAGGGACGCCAATGGCTGGCTGGCCTATGGATACGAAATGAACTACCAGATAGGCTCAGCCGTGGGTAAGGCATGTGGGTAACCTGTTAATTCGCAGAATGCTAGGGAAACGTAACCAGGAGATTGCTTACAAAACAATGAGACACATCCTACAATACTTAGAAATTTATTCGCTGACTCCGAATTCCTGGACACCAGCTCTATTAAGTATACATCTACTACACCAATAGTGACATATGAAAATCTGTGCTGTAGTGAGACTCAGATCTAGATTTCCTTTAGACACTTCGGCTATCCACGCACATTCCGCTACCAGCTCTACTTTCACACTGTCTACATCAGGGGTAGTCAGGATTTTTACCTACTGCTCACTTTTTCTGTTAGCAGAAAACTTTAACTGCCCATCCATTCCACATTAAATGCAATTTATAAAAATATTTTAAGCAGGGTTTCAGTAAGCTAAGGCCTATAATAATAATAATGATGATAATAATAAACCCCGTGGAGGCCCGGGAAAAGAATAGGCCTCCGGTATGTTCTGCCAGTCGTAAAAGGCGAAAGGCGACGAAAAGAACAAACCACTAATAGGGCTAACCCCCCTTTTAGTGTGATTAGTTGGTTCAGGACAGAACTAAAGAAGCCTCGGACAAGCGCCGTCATGGTCGGGGACGACGCTTAAACCCTATGCCCGCCCACAATGGTAACGACACTGCTAGCCAACTGGAAAATGATTTAAACCCAAATAGAGGTGTTTTGCAGGATATGCTTCCTGCAACCACCCTAGAAGGAAAAGAAAGACAGAGGATGAGATGGTCAGATGAAGTTAATCGACACCTCATGTTCTGTTATTACCAAGCAACAAACCTAGGAACCAACACAACTGGATACAGATCACAAGTATACACAACATTTATTACCAGATACCCAGAATTAAAATTTTTAACAGAACAACGACTAGCTGATCAGATCCGTGTAATAATCAAAAATAACAGGATACCCCAGTCAGAATTAGAAAACATCAAACAACAAGTACAACAAATACTGAAACAAAATAATGTGCAATCAGAAGAAGAAGAAAATACAGTAATGGACTCAAACATCCCAGAGCAAACAAAGAACAACAAGCATCAATTAAACAATCAGAGGAAAATGAAATCTTAAGACAGCCACCAGAACAAGCACAAATAGAACACGAAGTGACACACATGTTAGATATAGAAGAAAAATTTCAGCTGACATATATAGAATACAAAGACACAAATACAGACATTAGACCATTCTTGCAAAGACCGCCAAATAACCCTCAAGTCGAAACAACAATAAAAACTATCAACACAATCATACACAACAAAATAAATGAAAACACAACTATGGAAGAGTTACAACTACTGGTTTATATAGGAGCACTCACTACACTAAATATACACACTAGGCAGAGGTCAGAACCAACCAACACACAGAAGAAACCCACAAAACCAGCATGGCAACACAGGCTACAGATCAGAATAGAAAAACTGAGAAAGGACATCGGACAGCTAACACAATTTATAAGTAATGAAATGTCAGAAAAAAAACGAAAAAGTTTAGGTAAAATCTCACAACAAGAAGCGACAGAGCAATTAGATGAAAAGAAACAGAAATTACAAGCACTGGCCAAACGACTTAGAAGATACAAAAAAAGTGAAAATAGAAGGAAACAAAACCAAACATTCAACACAAACCAAAAGAAATTTTACCAGACAATAGATAACACACACATTAAAATAGACAATCCACCAAACATAACAGACATGGAACACTTCTGGAGCAACATATGGTCAAACCCGGTACAACATAACAGGCATGCACGGTGGATACAAGCAGAAACAGACACATACAAGATGATACCACAAATGCCTGAAGTGATAATTTTGCAACATGAAGTCACCCAAGCAATTAATTCTACTCACAATTGGAAAGCCCCTGGAAAAGATAAAATAGCAAATTTCTGGCTAAAGAAGTTCACCTCAACACATTCACATCTAACTAAATTATTTAACAGTTACATTGCAGACCCATACACATTCCCTGATACACTTACACATGGAATAACTTATCTGAAACCTAAAGATCAAGCAGACACAGCAAACCCAGCAAAATATCGCCCCATAACATGCCTACCAACAATATACAAAATATTAACTTCAGTCATTACACAGAAATTAATGACACATACAACACAGTACAAAATTATAAATGAAGAACAAAAAGGCTGCTGCAAAGGAGCACGAGGATGTAAAGAGCAACTGATAATAGATGCAGAGGTGACATATCAAGCTAAAACTAAGCAAAGGTCACTACACTATGCATACATTGATTACCAAAAAGCTTTTGATAGTGTACCCCACTCATGGTTACTACAAATATTGGAAATATACAAAGTAGATCCTAAATTGATACAGTTCCTAAACATAGTAATGAAAAATTGGAAAACCACACTTAATATCCTAACAAATTCAAATAATATCACATCACAGCCAATACAGGTTAAGCGTGGAATATACCAAGGAGAGTCATTAAGTCCTTTCTGGTTCTGCCTTGCCCTGAACCCACTATCCAACATGCTAAATAATACAAATTATGGATGCAATATTACTGGAACATACCCATACAAAATCACACATTTGCTATACATGGATGAACTAAAACTACTGGCAGCAACAAATCAACAACTCAACCAATTACTAAAGATAACAGAAGTATTCAGCAATGATATAAATATGGCTTTTGGAACAGACAAATGTAAGAAAAATACCATAGTCAAGGGAAAACACACTAAACAAGAAGATTACATACTGGATAACCACAGCGACTGCATAGAAGCGATGGAAAAGACAGATGGCTATAAATATCTAGGATACAGACAAAAAATAGGAATAGATAATACAAATATTAAAGAAGAACTAAAACAAAAATACAGACAAAGACTAACAAAAATACTGAAAACAGAATTGACAGCAAGAAACAAGACAAAAGCTATAAATACTTATTATTTATTATTATTAAGCATTACAATCCATGAAGGCTTTTTGCTGCAGAATGGACAATGTTGAACCACTTTGCTCTGTCTTTACAAGTAATTTGCCACTGTCTGTCATGTCCTAGTTTTCTGAGATCGTCTTGAATATTGTCCAAGTATCTCATGCGTGGGCGTCCAAGAGGTCGTCTTCCGGTGGGAATCTCTTCAGTCACTTTCTTGATGGTCCTGTTTGGTGGTGCTCTGATGACATGCCCTATCCATTTCAGTCTTTTGGCTTTAATTTTGGCCACTATATCGGAGTCTTTATATAATTTGTAAATTTCATTGTTATTTAGCAATCTCCATTCATCACTGATCCTATCTCTTATGGGTCCAAATATTTTTCTCAAAATTTTTCGTTCAAATACTCTTAATCTGTTTTCCTCTTTTTTTGTGAGAGTCCAGGTTTCAGATCCATAGGTGAGTACTGGTATAATCAATGATTTGTATACTTGTAGTTTGGTGTTCCTAGAAATTAACTTGCTTTTGAAAACTGTCAAGAGACTATAGTAGCATTTGTTAGCCTTCTGAATTCGTGATTCTATTTCAATTTTTATGGAGTTGTCAGAGGTTACTATTGTACCAAGGTAATTAAATTCATTTGTCTTTGTGAAAGCTGTGTTATTAATTTGCAGTACATTATTATTTGATGGATAGCGGGATAAGATAAAGTACATTGTTTTGTCTGTATTCAGCTGGAGGCCTGTGCCATTTGTGGCTTTAATTAATTGTGCTGTAAGAAGCTTCAAATCATTCTCACTGTCAGATAATAATGCAATGTCATCAGCGTATGCTACAATGTTAATTTTGCTTTCCAGTTGTGCTCCAATTTGTAGTAGCTTTACTTTTTGGATTATTCTATTGATTACTATGTTAAAAAGAACTGGTGAGAGTGAATCCCCTTGTTTGACTCCAGTTTTAACCTCAAAGTCTTCAGAAAGTTTGCTAGCTACTTTTATTTTGTATTTTGAGTTTAAAGTGCAAGATTTTATTAAATTTATCAATTTGTTAGGGATGCCAATCTGCCTCATGCACTTCCATAAATATTCCCTGTTGATACTGTCAAAAGCTTTTTTAAAATCAATGAAAAGCATATGTACATTTTGATTGAATTCATATTTCTTTTCACCCAACATCCTTAGGACATATATATTGTCAATAGTCGATCTGTTAGGTCTAAATCCACATTGGGCATCATCTAGGGAGTCTTCAACGTAAGGGCTTATCCTTGCTAACAGTATATTTGTCAGAATTTTATATGTTGTGTTTAGTAACGCAATTCCTCTGTAGTTTGAACAATTTGTTGGGTCCCCCTTCTTGTATATAGGGCACACAACTACTTCTTTCCAATCATGTGGGACCTGTTCCTGCTTCCAGATGTTGGTGATGATTTTGTGTAAGCAGTTTACAAAAGGAAATTTACTGAGCTTCCATATATCTGTGTCTATACCATCACTTCCAGGAGCTTTATGTCTCTTCAGCTTCTTGATGCTTTCTTTAATTTCTGCTAAGCTGGGCTCTTCGTCCGATGGGTCAGCAGTAAGATATTCATTGTCATCTTCCTGAGAGACGCTTATAGTTGGAGCATTTAGTAACTCATTAAAATATTCCTTTCATCTGTTAGCAATGTCACTTCTTTCTGTTAGCAAGGAGCCATCTGGGTCTGTTATGAACTGTCCATAATTTTTTATATTCCCACTTTTAAACATATTTATGCTCTTGAAAAATCCTCTGGAGTCTGTGGTACGGTCATTCTCAGCTCTTTTTAATTTGTAATTCATAAAATCCCTTTTCTTTTTCCTAATGAGTTTCCTGGCAAGTTTCTGTTTCTCTTCAAAAATAAGTTTGTTTTGTGTTATTGGTTTTTGTAGGAATTTTTCCCTTGCTAATTTTCTATCTTCGATAGCGTTCGAGCACTCGGCATCAAACCAGGGGTTCTTAGTTGTAGTAAAATGTCCCAAAACTGAGGTAGTTGCTCGTGTGATATTTTCTTTCAGAGCGTTCCAGGCTTGATTAGTATCATCATTGTTAATTTTACTTTCCACTTCAGGTTTGTGTGTTTCTAATTCTCTAATGTACTGGTTGAGAATGTTTGGGTTTTTCAGTTTCATTGTATTAAACCTAGGAACACCATTTAATTTAGACCATTTATGTCTTGAGAGTGAGATCTTGAACTTGGCTTTTACAAGAAAGTGATCCGAATCACAGTCTGCTCCCCTTTGACTTCTGATATCATGTATGCATTTATGATGTTGTTTTTCGATTAATACATGATCAATTTGATTTTTTGTGATGCCATCTCTTGAAGCCCATGTTTGTTTATGTATATCTTTATGTGCAAAATATGTACTTTTGATCAACATGTTTTTGGAAGTGGCAAAGCTAATAAGTTTTGTTCCGTTTTCATTACTCTGCTGATGTAGACTATGAGGTCCAATTGTAGGTTTATAATGATTTTCATGTCCTAACTTGGCATTGAAATCTCCTAGAATTATTTTAATTGAATTTTTCGAGAATGTATCATAAACCTGTTCCAATTTGTTGTAAAATTCTTCTTTAATATTGTCCTCTTTATCCTCTGTTGGAGCATGGCAATTTATAACATTTAAAGTCTTATATTTGCATTGAATCGTAATGTGAGATATCCTTTCATTCACTGCCTCAAATTTCCTAATAAAAGGTAACAATTTGTTGTTTATTATAAATCCTGTCCCTAGTGCATGTATTTGTGTATCATTTCCCCCATACATTATTGTATACTTATTTTTGTTTATACTTCCATTACCCGTCCATCTGGTTTCTTGTACTGCAACTAAATCCATTTTATACCTTTCAAGTTCCTGTATGACATTTATCAGTGATCCTGATCTATAGAGACTTAATACATTCCATGTTCCCATATTCATAACCTTTAAATTTTGCAAGTTCGTCATCAAGTTTGGTGGCCCAGCATTCTTGTCATTCTGATTCGTAGCAATCCATTTTCTCCTACAGGATCCTGTGATAGGGTCGCTGGCCCTAAGCACAACCCCCAACCTGGAGGACCAGGGTCTTGATTTCGGGGATGCCTACCCCTAGAGCAGTTGCTTTCACTTCAGCTAACGAACTTGCTCTGCCCGGCCTGTTGGTCCGCGGGAGGTATTTGATTTCCCTCCTACCACCCATATCTGGGAGGCGTTCCCCGATCCACCACCTGGGGACGCGCCCTCTAGGAGTTACAGGCTCTATACCAATATTGACCTACTCATTTGGAGTAGTGAAATGGAGTAACACAGACTTAGAAGCGCTCAATACACTTACATGATCACAATGCCACAAATATAGAATACATCACATACATTCAGCAACAGAAAGATTCACATTAAGCAGAAAGGAAGGAGGAAGGGGATTTATCGACATAAAAAACCTACATTATGGACAGGTAGACAATTTAAGAAAATTCTTTATAGAACGAGCAGAAACTAGCAAAACACACAAAGCAATCACTCATATAAATACATCGGCTACACCATTGCAATTTCATAACCACTTCTACAACCCCTTAGATCACATAACATCAACAGACACGAAAAAAATAAATTGGAAAAAGAAAACACTACATGGCAAGCACCCGTATCATTTAACACAGCCACACATCGATCAAGACGCATCCAACACATGGCTAAGAAAAGGCAATATGTACAGTGAGACGGAAGGATTCATGATAGCAATACAGGATCAAACAATAAACACCAGATATTACAGCAAACATATTATTAAAGATCCCAATACCACAACAAATAAATGTAGACTTTGCAAACAACAAATAGAAACAGTAGATCACATCACAAGCGGATGTACAATACTAGCAAATACAGAATACCCCAGAAGACATGACAATGTAGCAATAATAATACATCAACAGCTTGCCTTACAACATAAACTTCTAAAACAACACGTTCCCACATACAAGTATGCACCACAAAATGTACTGGAGAATGATGAATACAAATTATACTGGAACAGAACCATTATAACAGATAAAACAACACCACATAACAAACCTGACATCATACTCACCAATAAAAAGAAGAAATTAACACAACTAATCGAAATATCCATACCCAATACAACAAATATACAGAAGAAAACAGGAGAAAAAATTGAAAAATACATCCAACTGGCTGAGGAAGTCAAGGATATGTGGCATCAGGATAAAGTTGACATTATACCAATTACACTATCAACTACAGGAGTCATACCACACAATATCCACCAGTACATCAATGCAATACAGCTACACCCAAACTTATATATACAACTCCAGAAATCAGTAATTATTGATACATGTACAATTACCCGAAAGTTCCTAAATGCAATATAACACATACCATACAGTTAAAGGAAGTGACGCTTGATCAAGGTCCGCGTCACTTTCCATTTTTAAGCAGACTTAACGTCTGAGAAAGTAAAGAATAATAATAATAATAATTACATACCAAATACTTAGTCAAAATTTTAGGAAAATCTCATGAAAATATTTTCAAATCCCCTACCACTTACGCCACCATGAAAGCTGATACGCTCACTAGAGGGTGGAAGCAACCAGGCTGATTACCACTGTTCTACATCATTACGTCATAGTATACTGAAATCAATAGTTGGGCAGCCTAAGTGGTTAAGACGCCCATTCGTGATATGCAGGAAATCCGGGTCCGTGTCCAGGTCCTGCAAAGATCCTCTACGTACTCAGAGAATAAATTTCGAAGTATTTCGTAGAGCTCTGAATCGTAAACTGTGCTTATTCTTCCACATATGCATGTAGGTACATCCTGTAATATTACTCAAGTGTGCTAGACCTTTACCAAATGGGACTAACAGGGGGTATTGAACGTGTACAAAGAAGAGCAATGCGAATGGTTACAGATCTGTTTGACCCATGAGAAATTGCCACAGAGATGCCTAAAAAAACTGAGCTAGTAGGCGCCTCAAGACAGATGCAAACTATCCCGTGAAATCCCACTTACAAAGTTTCAGGAACCAACTTTAAGAGATGAATGTTGGTTATATACGACAACCACCTATGCATCACTGTTATAGGGATCACATATACAAGTTAGGCTAATTACCAGTGCACACAGAGGCGTTTAAACAATCAGTCTTCTATCGCTCCATACGTGAATGGATGGGAAGAAACTCTAATACCTGGTACAATAGAAAGCACCCTCTGCCATACACTTCAGTGGTTTGCAGAATATGGATACAGATATAAGTATACACCAAAGTCAGCAAGTGTGGCTTGTGAGACCCATGGGCAGTGACACCTCAAATTATCAGTGACAAGTTTTTTAAGTTACTAAAAACAAAATTTGAGTTTAGAAATTTGACAACATTTTGCCAGAACTGTTGTCGTTTCACAGATATTGGACAGCTTGCATAGACAACGTGGATTTTCAGTAAAAGTTGGACGACTTGTTTTTTATTTTTTTACGTATTGTTTCTACAATATCCCATCATCGAACTGAAACACATCACGCACCATATTGATATTTAATCTACTCAGGCTTTAATTATCTGTAGACAGTGCGCTGGCGTACATTTGAATGAAAAGATTAGTTTCTGAGAAACCGGAAAAAGTGCAAAAAATTGCAAGATTAATCCAACATAACATCGGAAGCTGTCAGGGAACATTACGGTAAAGTCAGATACTCGTAAAGGATGCATGCTTGAGCTATGAAAACAGTTTCCAGAAATCTACCAATTTTTCGTAAGCAGAACTCTCGTTTCAGTGCCCAAAAATATATGCTCCAATTAAGTAACATAAAAAAGATTTCATTCCAAAGAAACACTTGCTTGACTGTGTATATTTACACACATCAGCCACAATAACATATTACATATTTTCTAGCTGCAGTGAGAGATATTCAGACTTTAAATTGTGCTATGTTTTTATGTCTATCATATTTAATATACATTCACACATACACAAGAAAATCCCAATTAATGTTTATACATTTTATGACACATAGGCCTACACAATATAACAATACTCTAGATATGAAAAGTATTACGTTCCAAAGAAAGTTAGATGCATACTTGGTTGACTCCACACATTTGCAGAAACAGTTGAGCACACCATATTTCATACACTAATATTATATATATATATATATATATATATATATATATATATATTCAGAATTTAAATTGTACAGTGATTTTATATTCAAAGACTTCAGATTTTTTCACACATTCACTATCCGAGCAATTACATCAGACATTTCTTAATTATAAATATATGTAAACAAACTTAATTATATAAGTTTTCAAAGAAAAGATGCATCAAACTTGAAGTCAAGGTAATGAGAACATGTTTTCCAGAAAATTGCAAATTCTTTCAGTCAAAAAGGACAATGCAAATTTACATCAGTTGCAAACGTAGTAGTGACATCAAGCTACAATTTCAAAAAAAATGTAATTAACAATTGCAATCCACAATTTACACTTTTCACACATAATAAAATCGGCCAACATCCTTATCATTCTTGAGGTGGTTGCTATCCCAGGTTTATGCATTCACCTTATCTGAAACTTGCGAAGCCTCTCATCTTTTGCTAAAAGTTCTACTTTGCTTTGCTTCAGAAAATGCTTGCGGCTTCGAATGAATAAAAAACTGCACAGACGATAGCTTTCAAGCATTTAACATAGATTCCTGGTAATTATCAGTACTAATTTCTTTTGCTGATTGACGTTTGCCACCTTAAACTCCACATATAACGCATAGCGCCTCAGTTTCGAAAGTGTATATTTTTGCTCTCAGTCCTATGAATTAAGTAATAATCTCTCCTGACAATCAATGTTTTATGAAGTCCACTTTTTTTTCAGTTACATATTAACAAGAGGGATGCTATAAAATGTTGTCAGGGTAAGCCAAAGTGTCAAACGACATTTGCACATCACTTTTAATATCATCATAAATAAGAATATTCAATGTGGTAACATGATATATTACGATATCAGTTTCTCTGTAACGCATTTTTACATTTTTTATTGTTCAGAGTTTTTCGACATATGGTCATAACGAAAATCTAAGACTGGAAATACCTAAAATACTCACTCCAGAAATATTAGTCTACAATTGTTAAATACAAGACTACGTTTGAAATAAGGTTTTGCAATTGGAGCTCTGTATCTATCTTCCCAACCTGTTACAGACGTTATTCATGAATTTAAAGAAATTTGTTTCGAAATCGGTCTTTGCATTCATAAGTTTCTTAACATTAATATTGATATATTTATTATTATCTACAGATTTATGTAACCTGGTAATACTAGGGTCATCAGGCACTCCGTTAAATTTAGCCAAGCATCTACATATTTTACATTACATTTAAATTTCTGCAAGTACGTTACAGTACATTCAGAAATTAAAAATTACAGTAGTACAGAGAAAAAAGAAAACACATGCACACAGGTTTCATCCAATGAGCTTGACGGAATGACAATATCCGGTAAATCTTTTTCAGTACCAGATGTGATGCAAGTACTATTTTAGAACCCTAGAGTGTTTTTCATACCATGCAAAGTAGAAATTAATATTTTGGCTTGCCACGGATGCAAGTAGTTGGTGGTATCACTTTCTCGGGGTTCAGTGTTGAACACAATGAAGATTCTGGATATTTACAAGATATTCAGGATCTGCTTCTAAAATACGTACTATGTCTGAATCATCTGGTGGTTTTTCACATTAAAAGTTTCAAGTGTTTTCGGGATAATCTAAGCAAAATCAGAGAAAGGATAGAGCTGCATAATTTCCCAACTGTAGAGGCACGTAACGTCAATATTATAAAGCGCAAGAGTCATCAGTATTCTCATCACGACATGAACCTATCGTTTTAAACTGCATGCCCACGTGATCAATGAATGATGCCACGTTCAACAAATTGTAATTGTTCAGGACTGGTAATAAGTTCCAATTTTCCTCTAGTAGTTGACAATAACGCATCAAACGCCAATCCAGATGAAGTAATGTAATGAGCAGGACCCATTTCATATGTAGACTACGAAAGTCTTCAAACATATCACCAGACGGCAGCATGTCGATTGTCAGATATAAGTCGGAACACTCTCCTGGTGTCTTACACTTGAATACATTCCATACATTGCAAGTTCTTTGGTACTGTTCTTCTGTTATAGTTTCCCCTGTTAACAAACATTTAAAATTTTCAATCTGCGTTTTACCCTTTGTGAAGTATTTATATCCTGCCATATGAGATAGAATTAGAAAACTTTATCTGTATTTACCTTACCTTCTTCTTCGTTGTCACATACAGTCGTGTGTTCACATATGTTGATGATAAAGAAATTACCCTCGTAATTCCTACGGTTGTGGAATACAATGAGGACTGTATCGTCGGGCTTTTAGTTCCCATCGCAGCTGGCATAAGCAACACTGGTAAATGGCAGTGGCCTCTGTTATTTTCATCATCGTCCTCAAATGGTCCCCGGCAAATAAGGGAAATCTCAGTTGAGCAACCGCTGTTCATCCTCGGAGGCTATTTCCATGATTTTATTTTATTAATAAAGGTATATTTACAGTCTCAGCAATTGCACACAGCATTGTAGTGCACTATTTCATGCAATCATTGCCTCTATAAAATTTAAACTCGGAATATCCCTCATAAGTCACAGTGTACGTAGCAGGCTATGCTGAATGGTATATCCAAATGTACCTGATCGGAATGCAAACCAGCCACTACTGCGATCGAAAGCAGCGACTGGTACTAACATTCCATATCAGCACAAATTACAAATGGCAGCTTCAGTTTTTTCCTGAATTTGATAAATTTCATAAGCTCATTCTTGCCACTAAGCATGACACAGCTCTCTGGTTTAAATGGTGCCCGCTTTCACGTTCTCAAGCAGTCCGATATCTGGCCACAGTCACTTTCGGCTGCCTCATACATCTGGTAATCGCGCGATTCGACATGCTGGTCACATGGAGACCAACAATGAGGACCTTTTCAAACTCTGCCAGATGCTGATAACGCTGTCTCAAACGAGCACGCCGCATCTCCGTGCCCTTCAGTGATCACTCAACAAGATGGTTCAAATGGCTCTGAGCACTATGGGACTCAACTGCTGTGGTCATTAGTCCCCCTAGAACTTAGAACTACTTAAACCTAGCTAACCTAAGGACATCACACACACCCATGCCCGAGGCAGGATTCGAACCTGCGACCGTAGCAGCAAAGCGGCTCCGGACTGGAGCGCCTAAAACCGCACGGCCACAGCGGCCGGCTGATCACTCAACATCTACCGCTGTTCACGCCCCTTATATAACCTAGTAGGCCTAGAAACAACGCTAAACACGAACCACTAATGACCATTCTACCTGTCAAAGAGAAATCCATTTCCAATCATTTCCATATCCTATGATGGACTGGAAATGTTGGAACACGTGAGGCAATACTGACCTTACGAATTATCACAGGAAATAGATTAAGGAAAGGCAAACCTACGTTTGTAGCATTTGTAGACTTAGAGCAAGCTTTTGACAATGTTGACTGGAATACTCTCTTTCAAATTCTGAAGGTGGCAGGGGGAAAATACAGGAAGCGAAAGGCTATATACAATTTGTACAGAAACCAGATGGCAGTTATTAGAGTCGAGGGGCATGAAAGGGAAGCAGTGGTTGGGAAGGGATTGAGACAGGGTTGCCGCCTATCCCCGATGTTATTCAATCTGTATATTGAGCAAGCAGTACAGGAAACAAAAGAAAATTAAAATCCATGGAGAAGAAATAAAAACTTCGAGGTTCGCCGATGACGATGTAATTCTGTCAGAGACAGCTAAGGAACTGGAAGAGCAGCTGAACGGAATGGACAGTGTCTTGAAAGGAGCATATAAGATGAACATCAACAAAAGCAAAACGAGGATAATGGAATGTGGTCGAATTAAGTCGGGTGATGCTGAGGGAATTGGATTAGGAAATGAGACACTTAAAGTAGTAAAGGAGTTTTGCTATTTGGGGAGCAAAATAATAATTATGGTCGAAGTAGAAAGGATATAAAATGTAGACTGTCAATGGCAAGGGAAGCGTTTCTGAAAGAGAAATTTGTTAACATTGAGTATAGATTTAAGTGCAGGAAGTCGTTTCTGAAAGTATTTGTATGGAGTGTAGCCATGTGTGGAAGTGAAACGTAGACGATAAATAGTTTAGACAAGAAGAGAATAGAAGCTTTCGAAATGTGGCGCTACAGAAGAATGCTGAAGATTAGATGGGTAGATCACATAACTAATGAGGTATTGAATAGAGTTGGAGAGAAGAGATTTGTGGCACAACTTGACTAGGAGAAAGGATCGGTTGGTGAGGCATATTCTGAGGCATCAAGGGATCACCAGTTTAGTATTGGAGGGCAGCGTGGAGGGTAAAAATCGTAGAGGGAGACCAAGAGATGAATACACTAAACAGATCCAGAAGGATGCAGGTTGCAGTAGGTACTGCCTCAGATTGGATTTGTGGGAGACATTCGCGTTTTAAGAATGTGTCTGTGTGTGTGTGTGTGTGTGTGTGTGTGTGTGTGTGTGTGTGTGTCTGTGTGTGTGTGTGTGTGTGTGTGTGTGTGTGTGTGTCTGTGTGTGTGTGTCTGTGTGTGTGTGTGTCTGTGTCTGTGTGTGTGTGTGTGTGTGTCTGTGTCTGTGTCTGTGTGTGTGTGTGTGTGTGTGTGTGTGTGTGTGTGTGTGTCTGTGTCTGTGTGTGTGTCTGTGTGTGTGTGTCTGTGTGTGTGTGTGTGTGTCTGTGTGTGTGTGTGTGTGTGTGTGTGTGTGTGTCTGTCTGTGTGTGTGTGTCTGTCTGTGTGTGTGTGTGTGTCTGTCTGTGTGTGTGTGTGTGTGTGTGTGTGTGTGTGTCTGTCTGTGTGTGTGTCTGTGTGTGTGACTGTGTGTGTGTCTGTGTGTGTGTGTCTGTGTGTGTGTGTCTGTGTGTGTGTGTGTGTCTGTGTGTGTGTGTGTGTGTGTGTGTGTGTATGTCGGTATGTGTGTGTGTGTGTGTCTGTCTGTCTGTGTTTGTGTGTGTGTGTGTGTCTGTTTGTGTGTGTGTGTGTGTGTCAGAGCGAAGACATAACCGTGGGTTTTTTAAAGATAGGCTTAAAGGTTTTACTCGATATATTATCGACGTATATTGTTTCAGGAATAACACAGCTGCGCCTAATGCTGTCCAAGTAGATCATGTGACACTAAAATGACGAAGAATAAGTGTTAACTTGAAATTGAGGTAACGTCACTTCCATGAAGGTCCATGTACAAAAAAAAAATAAATAAATAAATAAATGAAAATGGCTCTGAGCACTGTTGGATTCAACTTCTGAGGTCATTAGTACCCTAGAACTTAGAACTAGTTAAACCTAACTAACCTAAGGACATGACACACATCCATGCCCGAGGCAGCATTCGAACCTGCGACCGTAGCGGTCTCGCGGTTCCAGATTGCAGCGCCTAGAACCGCACGGCCACTACGGCCGGCGGTTCACGTACAGGCTGATTCAAAATTTCTATTACAGGTATTTATAGGTTGTCGGGGGAACTTAGTAGATGTAGTTTTGATAAGCTGATATTTATCGTACCACAGCTGCTTAAGACCTAATAATAATTACATACGTAATATTACTATTCTGGTATTAACTTGCTATCGTTAATGCCTAGTGGACTGATTTAGAATAACTTAACAAAATTAATAATTTACACAATTAAGGATCTAAATTTGCATTCACCATTCCCAGGATATCAGTTAGCACTGCGACTGTGAACCCAGTTCTGCAAACTCTTTTATTAGAAAACAAAGAGTTTCATTTCAGATTCAAGAGACGTCAAAACCTAGCTGACAAACAAAAGCTGAACGAAGCGAAAATGAGTATAAGGAGAGCAATGAGGGAAGCATTTAATGACTTTGAAACTAAACTTTTGTCAACCGATCTGAGTAAATACTCCAAGAGGTTTTGGTCTTAAGTGAATTTGATAAGCAGTCCGAAATCCTCTATACATTCACTCAGTGACCATACTGGCGCCGAAACGGAAGATAACAGATAACAGAGAGAAGGCCGAAATATTTAATTCGATATCCTGAAACTGTTTCACACAGTCCCTCCTTTCAATAATCCTGTTGTTGTTGTTGTCGTCTTCAGTCCTGAGACTGGTTTGATGCAGCTCTCCATGCTACTCTATCCTGTGCAGGCTTCTTCATCTCCCAGTACTTACTGCAACCTACATCCTTTCGAATCTGCATAGTGTATTCATCTCTTGGTCTCCCTCTACGATTTTTAACCTCCACGCTGCCCTCCAATGCTAAATTTGTGATCCCCTGATGCCTCAAAACATGTCCTACCAACCGGTCCCTTTTTCTTTTCTAGTTGTGCCACAAACTTCTCTTCTCCCCAATTCTACTCAGTACCTCCTCATTAGTTATGTGATCTATCCATCTAATATTCAGCATACTTCTGTAGCACCACATTTCGAAAGCTTCTATTCTCTTCTTTTCTAAACTATTTGTCGTCCATGTTTCACTTCCATACATGGCTACACTCCATACAATTACTTTCAGAAACGACTTCCTGACACTTAAATCTATACTCCATGTTAACAAATTTCTCTTCTTCAGAAACGCTTTCCTTGCCATTGCCAGCCTCCATTTTATATCCTCTCTACTTCGACCATCATCAGTTTTTTGCTCCCCAAATAGCAAAACTCCTTTACTACTTTGTCTCACTTCCTAATCTAATTTCCTCAGCATCACACGACTTAATGCGACTACATTCCATTATTCTCGTTTTGCTTTTGTTGATGTTTTTGTTCCTTCTTCATGGATTTTAGTACCTACTCCGAATTTCTCTTTTGTTTCCTTTACTGCTTGCTCAATATACAGATTGAATGACATCTGGGATAGGCTACAACCTTGTCTCACTCCCTTCCCAACCACTGCTTCCATTTCGTGCCCCTCCACTCTTGTAACTGCCATTTGGTTTCTGTACAAATTTTAAATAGCTTTTCGCTCCCTGTAATTTACCCCCGCCACCTTCATAATTTGAAAGTATTCCAGTCAACATTGTCAATAGCTTTATCTAAGTCTAAAAATGCTAGAAACGTAGGTTTGCCTTTCCTTAATCTTCTATGATAAGTCGAAGGTCAGTATTGCCTCACGTGTTCCAACATTTCTACGGAATCCAGACTGTTTTTCCCCGAGGTTGGCTTCTACCAGTTTTTCCATTCTTCTGTAAAGAATTCGCGTTAGTATCTTGCAGCTGTGACTTACTAAACTGATAGTTCGGTAATATTCACATCTGTCAACACCTGCTTTCTTTGGGATTGGAATTATTATATTCTTCTTGAAGTGTGAGGGTATTTCGCCTGTCTCATACATTTTGCTCGCCAGATGGTAGAGTTTTGTCAGGACTGGCTCTCCCAAGGCCGTCAGTAGTTCTAATGGAATGTTGTCTACTCCCGGGGCTTTGTTTCGACTCAGATCTTTTAGTGCTCTGTCAAGCTCTTCACGCAGTATCATATCTCCCATTTCATCGTCATCTACATCCTCTTCCATTTCCATAATATTGCCATCAAGTACATCGTCCTTGTGTAGACCCTCTATATACTCCTTCCACCTTTCTGCTTTCCCTTCATTGCTTAGAGCTGGGTTCCTAACTGAGCTCTTGATATTCATACAAGTGGCTCTCTTTTCTCCAAATGTCTCTTTTTCCTGTAGGCAGTATCTATCTTGCCCTGAGTGATATAAGCCTCTACATCCGTACATTTGTCCTCTAGCCATCCCTGCTTAGCCATTTTGCACTTCCTGTCGATCTCATTTTTGATTCGTTTGTATTCCTTTTTGCCTGCTTCATTTACTGCGTTTTTATATTTTCTCCTTTCATCAATTAAATTCAATATTTCTGTTACCCAAGGATTTCTACTAGTCCTCGTCTTTTTACCTACTTGATCCACTGCTGCCTTCACTACTTCATCCCTCAGAGCTACCCATTCTTCTTCTACTGTATTTCTTTCCCTGATTCCTGTCTATTGTTCCCTTATTCTGTCCCTGAAACTCTGTACAACCTCTGGTTTACTCAGTTTATTCAGGTCACATCTCCTTAAATTCCTACCTTTTTGCAATTTTTTCAGCTTTAATCTACAGTTCATAACCAATAGATTGTGGTCAGAGTCCACATCTGCCCCTGGAAATGTCTTACAATTTAAGACCTGGTTCCTAAATATCTGTCTTACCATTATATAGTCTACCTGATACCTTCTAATATCTCCAGGATTCTTCCATGTATACAGCCTTCTCTTATGAGTCTTGAACCAAGTGTTAGCTATGATTAAGTTATGCTCTGTGCAAAATTCTACCAGACGGCTTCCACTTTCATTTCTTACCCCCAATCCATATTCACCTACTATGTTTCCTTCTCTCCCTTTTCCTACTCTCGAATTCCAGTCACCCATGAGTATTAAATTTTCCTCTCCCTTCACTGCTTGAATAATGTCTTTTATCTCATCATACATTTCCTCAATTTCTTCATCTGCAGAGCTAGTTGGCATATAAACTTGTACTACTGTAGTAGGAATGGGCTTCGTGTCTATCTTGGCCACAATAATGCGTTCACTATGCTGTTTGTAGTAGCTTACCAGCACTCCTATTTTTTTCATTCATTATTAAACCTACTCTTGCATTACTCCTATTTGATTTTGTATTTATAACCCTGTATTCACCTTACCAAAAGTCTTGTTCCTCCTGCCTACAAACTTCACAAATTACCACTATATCTAACTTTAACCTATCCATTTCCCTTTTTAAATTTTCTAACCTACCTGCCCGATAATCCTCCGATCATCGAAATGTCAAATATCGAGATAACCGATCGCGGAATAATAAAATAGCAACTACAATTGCTTATTTGTGGAAAGGCACCAGGACCAGGTGACGTATCTGTAAGTTTCTACAAAGATTACACGAAATAACTTTCTTCCCTTCTAGCAGCATTTTATCGCACATCACTGGAGCAACGAAGGCGGATGCCGTTCCCGTTTTTCAAGAAGGGGTCCCAGGACAGATTCCCACAGTTATAGACCTACATCATTGTCATCAGTCTGTTGTAGAATTGTGGAACATGTTTTATGCACAAGAATTATGACGTTTTTTGGAGAAAGAAAACATTCTCTCTACAAGTCAATGTGGATTCCGCAAAGAGAGACCCTGCAAAACGTAGCTCGCGCTGTTCCTCCATGAGATCCATAACGCTGTAGATAACGACACGATAAGGACCATAGGCTAGGTAAATCTATTTCGTGTGTTATACGCAAGAGCGTGATACACACGGTTAATGGTGAATTGTAACTAAGATGGGTAGCGTCGTTACGTATCCTTACTTGATGGAGATATTTCAAAGTTGTGTCGTTATGTCTAGACTCTAGAGGCTGTTGTGAAAAGGAGAGGTTAGCGGTAACATCTCATCAGCGTAAAAATATAGACTGATCACGTACTGACTTGTATCGGGATGGGGAAATAGTCGGCTCTTTGCCTTTTAGAAGGGACCATCACGCGATTTATCTGAGACTTTTTAGTTACGCGATGGAAGATCTACACTCCTGGAAATGGAAAAAAGAACACATTGACACCGGTGTGTCAGACCCACCATACTTGCTCCGGACACTGCGAGAGGGCTGTACAAGCAATGATCACACGCACGGCACAGCGGACACACCAGGAACCGCGGTGTTGGCCGTCGAATGGCGCTAGTTGCGCAGCATTTGTGCACCGCCGCCGTCAGTGTCAGCCAGTTTGCCGTGGCATACGGAGCTCCATCGCAGTCTTTAACACTGGTAGCATGCCGCGACAGCGTGGACGTGAACCGTATGTGCAGTTGACGGACTTTGAGCGAGGGCGTATAGTGGGCATGCGGGAGGCCGGGTGGACGTACCGCCGAAATGCTCAACACGTGGGGCGTGAGGTCTCCACAGTACATCGATGTTGTCGCCAGTGGTCGGCGGAAGGTGCACGTGCCCGTCGACCTGGGACCGGACCGCAGCGACGCACGGATGCACGCCAAGACCGTAGGATCCTACGCAGTGCCGTAGGGGACCGCACCGCCACTTCCCAGCAAATTAGGGACACTGTTGCTCCTGGGGTATCGGCGAGGACCATTCGCAATCGTCTCCATGAAGCTGGGCTACGGTCCCGCACAACGTTAGGCCGTCTTCCGCTCACGCGCCAACATCGTGCAGCCCGCCTCCAGTGGTGTCGCGACAGGCGTGAATGGAGGGACGAATGGAGACGTGTCGTCTTCAGCGATGAGAGTCGCTTCTGCCTTGGTGCCAATGATGGTCGTATGCGTGTTTGGCGCCGTGCAGGTGAGCGCCACAATCAGGACTGCATACGACCGAGGCACACAGGGCCAACACCCGGCATCATGGTGTGGGGAGCGATCTCCTACACTGGCCGTACACCACTGGTGATCGTCGAGGGGACACTGAATAGTGCACGGTACATCCAAACCGTCATCGAACCCATCGTTCTACCATTCCTAGACCGGCAAGGGAACTTGCTGTTCCAACAGGACAATGCACGTCCGCATGTATCCCGTGCCACCCAACGTGCTCTAGAAGGTGTAAGTCAACTACCCTGGCCAGCAAGATCTCCGGATCTGTCCCCGATTGAGCATGTTTGGGACTGGATGAAGCGTCGTCTCGCGCGGTCTGCACGTCCAGCACGAACGCTGGTCCAACTGAGGCGCCAGGTGGAAATGGCATGGCAAGCCGTTCCACAGGACTACATCCAGCATCTCTACGATCGTCTCCATGGGAGAATAGCAGCCTGCATTGCTGCGAAAGGTGGATATACACTGTACTAGTGCTGACATTGTGCATGCTCTGTTGCCTGTGTCTATGTGCCTGTGGTTCTGTCAGTGTGATCATGTGATGTATCTGACCCCAGGAATGTGTCAATAAAGTTTCCCCTTCCTGGGACAATGAATTCACGGTGTTCTTATTTCAATTTCCAGGAGTGTATGTCAGCACGATTGGCGAAGATTGGGGCCACACACCTGCCAGTCTTCTACTGCGGTCATTAATTCTTCAAGAGGGCAGGACTGTGTACAGGAAACGATTTTTCATCTTCAGGTAACCCTATTACACAATTCATATAAAGGGTGAGTAGCGTAAGACGTAACACCCCTTTTATTCCGTGACCTGTTACACATGTAGTAACGTGGTTTTCGGCAAATGTTAGTGCGTCGAGAGGCACATATGTGCTTGTTTGGTTAATGTTTTTAGCTCTTGCATCAACTGAGATATTGAAATAAGTACTTTTTAAATGGAACTTATAATTCTTGCAACTGCATTCGACAGCTCTTGAGAAGACAATTACAGTGATTTAGCATTTGTTAATGTTGACTCTGGAACCTGTCGTAAAAAAATTGGAGACGTATCCTAGAATGTGAGAGCGCTGTGGCCGGAAACGGCATTTGCGTGCAAACATTGCCAAGCAGGCGTCTCGGACCAGGCTGCACAGTTGTTATGCCGTAAGGTACGCCTAGGCTACAAGAATAAAGTATTATTTCCCCTTGAACCATCTTATGACCTAGATGCAGGTTCACCTACGAATGTTGTACGTGGAAATACGACATAGGCTAGAATCTAGAGTATCACAACGGGCTTAGGGAATTATTTCACATTTGTGTATCCTTCCAGATGTACGTGAGCAGAAAAAGAGAAATCAACTATTCTTCAAAAATACAGAGGTCTTATACGCTGCAAAAAGCAACTACTGTATTAAACAGCCGGCCGCGGTGGTCTAGCGGTTCAGGCGCTCAGTCCGGAACCGCGCGACTGCTACGGTCGCAGGTTCGAATCCTGCCTCGGGCATGGACGTGTGTGATGTCCTTAGGTTAGTTAGGTTTAAGTAGTTCTAAGTTCTAGGGGACTGATGACCACAGATGTTAAGTCCCATAGTGCTCAGAGCCATTTGAACCATTTTTTTTGTAATAAACATCTAAATGTTAGAAGGAAGATCTGATCTCTCCTTTCCTCTGCGTGGCTGCGTCCTTCTTAGAGGTACAATACATGCTATCGGACAACTGTCTCTACTTAAACTGCTCTAAATTATATTACATGGGATACATTCGGCACCTGTACACTGCAAAATAAATATTCTTCTTAACGAAACGTCGCTTCATGCTGAACGTAAGGCGTAATGACAATGTTACCAGCTACGTACAATACACGCTGTCGACTTATTTGACACTGAAAGACACATTTGCAATCGCCGTTCAAAAGAGCGATGGGCAGATGCAGTTACAGTGCATTGTATGGTAGAGCATGCACACGCGATTCAACGACACACATCGTCTGGCGTAGTTGGGACTACTGAGCTAGACAGCCGTCTTGTGGCAATCACATACACTGTCGAATATCCGGTGGTACTTCTTCCAGAAGAACAGGCAGAACGTTTGTCAGAAAATGTGCGTATGAATGTCCATTTTAGAATGCCTGAGATGAAGTAAGGTCGAACAACGTAATTTCGTATGATGCTGCATCTTACGTTTACGCTCTACGAACGTTGATGTTGACGTGACGAAGGCCGTGTGAATTTTTGGCTGCTCCGTAGCGCATGTTACGCAAACTTGCATTAGCGTGTTCAGTAAACGTTGCTTTATCGGTAAAGAGTAGCGTCGTCTCTACTGCTGAATGGAAAAGAGAAAATTCTATACAACGTTCCAAATGGGTCGTCGAGCGCCTGATTTAGTGACAGATGATAGGGATGGAAATTCTGTCGCCGTAGGGTGCGAATGACACTCGTCTGGCTGATTCCACATTCCTCGCCAATGTTCTCTATCAGTTGCAGCCTTCTTTCATATCCTCTTTTGGACGTTCAAACAGCCTGTCCGCACTAGCGTCTTAATAATTCGTGCAACCACCTGGCGCGTCGGACTTCGGCGATCCGGATAGGTAGCCCTAAACCGCTGTACTGTTTTTACGGCATTTCTTTTACATTCACCATACAAAACTAGTATATCCAACTTCTCCTCACTGGCGTACATGTCTGCACGCAACGACTGTCGAAGCAGAAGTGAGCGGCCTGCAGTGCAGACAAGTAAACAGGCAGATGGGTTGACATTGTGACACAGCGTAGCACGAGGACTCTGCTTGGCGGTGTTTTTGCACCGTTAATGCCGTATCTGGCCATCGTGCTCTCACATTCTAAGACATTTCTCGAATTTTTTTACTACGGGATTCAACGTCAACATTAACAAAAGTTATATGAACGTAATTGTCTTCTCGAGAGATATGGAATGCAGTTATAAAAAGTATACGGTTCCATTTTAAAAAAACGTATTTACTTCAGTATCTTAGGTGATACCAGCGCGAAAACATTAACCAAATAGAATCATAAGTGCCTCTCGACGCTCTAACATTTGCTAAAAATGACGTTTCGGTATGCGTAACCGTTCAAGAAACAAAGAACTGAGCCTCAGCATATCTGTGCTCGCAAAGTAGGTGGTCGATTGACTTGAAATTTTAACACAAGGTTGCATTCGAATATGCGTGTGTTTTTATATACCTATTTCGTAACCATCTATAATACATAGATAAGTGCGTAATATATGAAAGGGAAACGTTGTTGCCAAAAATCTCGAAAACTCCTTGATCGATTTGTTACGAATTTTTACACGACACTCTAATAAACCCATATACGGGTCGTTCAAAAAGAAACGAGCCGGAGGCATAATTTCAGAAACCAATACCTGTATGTTAGAAGTATTGACCCTGGCTGTTGAGACACTTGCCCCACTGTGACACAAGGCGGAGAATGGCAATCTCTTAAAATTTCCGGGGCTGCAATATTAACCAGTTCCGCACATACAACTGGACGTCGTCGTCCGAAGTGTGCTCCTCAGAGCCTTTTTAAGGGGACCAAAAATGGCGTAATCGCAGGGAGAGAGGTCCGGACTGTATGGAGGATGGCCGAGAACCTCCCATTTGAATTTCTGAAGGAGTGTCGCGACTGTGTTGCCCGTATAAGGTTTAGCATTGTTGTGAAGCAGAATAACCCCACGGGTGAGACTGTCTGGTCGTTTTGATTTGATTGCTTGGCGAAGGGTGGTCAAGATTTGCGAGTAACGCTGGACATTCACTGTTGTTCCTTGCTGCAGGAAGTGAACCAGAAGGGGACCATCTTGCTCCCCTTAAAAATGCTCTGAGGAGGAAACGATTGGTCCCCTTAAAAATGCTCTGAGGAGGAAACGATTCACCTCGGACGACGATGTCCAGCTGTGCGTGCGGAACTGGTTAACATCGCAGCCTCGGAAATTTTATGAGACTGCCATTCACCGCCTTGTGTCACGGTGGGGCAAGTGTCCCAAAGCCAGGGTCAATACTTCTAACATACGGGTACTGGTTTCTGAAATTATACCTCCGGCTCTTTTCTTTTTGAACATTCAGAAGGACGATAGGCTTCATATTATGTATATATAATACATATGTATATTTAATACATACAGGGGCAGCATTGTTAGCAAAAATCTCAAAAAGTACTTGACGGGTTTACTTCAAATTTTTACTTGTTACTCCAATAAATATTTGGATATGTATAACATATATACTGGCGAAATTCTAGACAAATTTACTTCAAATTTTAAACGCTATTCTGTTAAAAGCTCAGGTTTCGGAATCTTAATTTGCAGTAACAATGAACAGGGCTCAAGGTCAGAGAAACGGGGCAAGAGGAGATTGACAAAAGTGTGGGAGGGAAATGACACAGAGTGAAAAGGAAAAGTTGAAAAGGAAGATTAAAACAAAGGAGGCAGAAAAAGATGCAAAGGAAGTGATGAGCGGAAGATGGACAGAGAGGGGGGAAGGAGGTGATAGACAGAGAGACGAATAAATAGGAGGGTAAAACAAAATTCACAGAGACAGGGTGGGGAGGGGAATGAGATAATGACGTGCTTTCTCTTTTCTTTCTTTTCATTTAATCAGAATGAGCCAGCAACGTGTGGCCGGGAACAGCTAGTTATATACATTGAAGCGTCAAAGAAACTGGTATAGGCACGTGTATTCAAATACAGAGATATGTAAAGAGGCAGAATATGGCGCTGTGGTCGGAAAAGCCTATATAAGACAAAAAGTGTCTGTCGCAGTTGTTAGATCGGTTATTGCTGCTGCGATGGCAGGTTACCAAGATTTAAGTGAGTTTGAAAGTGGTGTTATATCGGCGCAGGAACGATGGGACACATCTCCGAGATAGCTTTGAACTGAGGATTTTTCAGTACGACATTTACACGAGTGTCCCGTGAATATCAGGAATCCGGTACAACATCAAACACCGACATAGCTGCTGTCAGAAAAAGATCCTGCAAGAATGGGACCTACGACTGAAGAGAATCGTACAACATGACAGAAGTTCAACCCTTCCGCAAATTGCTTCAGATTTCAGTGCTGGGCCATTAACAAGTGTCAGCATGCGAACGATTCAACAAAACATCATCGATATGGGCTTTCGAAGACGAAGGGCCACTCGTGTACCGTTGTTGACTGCACGACACAAATCTTTATAGCTCGCCTGGGCCCGTCAGCACCGACATTGGACTGTTGATGACTGGAAAAATGTTGCCTGTTCGGACGAGTCTCGTTTCAAATTATATCGAGCAGATGGACGTGTACGGGTACGGAGACAATTTCATGAATCCATGGATCCTGCATGTCAGCGGAGGACTGTTCAAGCTGGTGGAGTCTCTGTAATGGTGTGGAGCGTGTGCAGTTGGGGTGATATGGGAATCCTGACACGTCTAGATGCGACTCTCACAGGTGTCACATACGTATGCATCCTGTCTGATCACCTGTACCCATTCATATCTATTGTGCATTCCGACGGACTTGGGAAATTCCAACAGGACAATGCGACACCCCACACGTCCAGTATTGCTACATAGTGTCTTCAGGATCACTTTTCTGAGTTTAAACACTTCTGCTGGCCACCAACCCCCCCCCCCCCCCCCCCAGACATGAACGTTATTGAGCATTTCTGAGATGCCTTGCAACGTGTTGTTTAGAAGAGATCTCCATCCCCTCGTACTCTTACCGATTTTTGGACAGCCCTGCAGGATTTAAGGTGTGAGTTCCCTCCAGCGGTACTTCAGATAGTAGTCGACTCCATGCCACGTTGTGGTGCGGCACTTCTGCGAGCTTGCGTAGCCATACACGATGTTAGGCAGGTGTGCCAGTTTCTTTGACTCTTCAGTGTATATGGTAGATATCACAGGCAATAACGTTTCTCCAAGGGAAGCGACTCTGCATGGTCGGCAAAGACTTTCACTGGCTAATTGCTCTGTTCCACTTTTTCACCCCTCCCCTCGGTATATTGTTCCTAGGAAGAGTGTGAAGATGACGCAGGAGGTAGCAGTGGGCTCGGCGCGGCCCCCCGTGCTGGGAATGCTGGCGTGACAGGCGAGTAATGGCCGCGCCGCCGCGGCCGGGGCAGGTAGCGCTACATATGTTAATGTGTTGGCACGCTTGTCGCCTGTCCAGATGGCCGCGGCGATACGACGTGCGCTACCTCACAGCAGGTAGGCCGGCCCGCAGCGCGTGCTCCGCACTTCGCGCCGTCACGCGGCGAACACCAGCCTGCTGTCGACTGCCGAATAAAGAGACTTGATTCTTCTTGTTTGATTTCGCGTTGCACTGACATAGGGTTGTTCAAGAGAGGCGTCAACAACTACTCCTCCGATAAGTATCCAGAAGACAGACAGTTTCTCCACTTGGTGTACTGAGTGTCAGCTCTCACGGGTTTACTGTATCCAGTCCTTGTCTACCTCACACTTTTGGAAGGTATGAGGGTTCTCCATTTGTTCCTGTTGACAGTCACGGATAAATCCTGATAAGTATATGATTAAAATTATCAAGACACCCCTATACAATGTGGACCTGACCACTAGATATCACGAAAGTTGGGCCCGCCAGTATGAAAGGAGGCGGGGAGTATTTTGTTGTCAGTAGACAAGAATTACAGGAGCTGTTGAATGGAACGAACAGCCTAATGAGTACAGTATGGACTGAGAGTAAATCGAAGAAAGACCAAAACAACGAGAAGTAGCAGAAACGAGAACAATGAGAAATTAACATCATAACACTTCCTGGCAGATTAAAACTGTGTGCCGGACCGAGACTCGAACTCGAGACCTTTGCCTTTCGCGGGCAAGTGCTCTACCAACTGAGCTACCCAAGCACGACTCACGCCCCGTCCTCACAGCTTTACTTCTACCAGTACCTCGTCTCCTACCTTCCAAACTTTACAGAAGCTCTCCTGCGAACCTTGCGGAACTAGCACTCCTGAAAGAAAGGATATTGCGAAGACATGGCATAGCCACAGCCTGGGGGATGTTTCCAGAATGAGATTTTCACTCTGCAGCGGAGTGTGCGCTGATATGAAACGGCCTGGCAGATTAAAACTGTGTGCCGGACCGAGACTCGAACTCGGGACCTTTGCCTTTCGCAGGCAAGTGCTCTACCAACTGAAGATAGGAGACCAGGTACTGGCAGAAGTAAAGCTGTGAGGACGGGGAGTGAGTCGTGCTTGGGTAGCTCAGTTGGTAGAGCACTTTCCCGCGAAAGGCAAAGGTCCTGAGTTCGAGTTTCGGTCCGGTACACAGTTTTAATCTGCCAGGAAGTTTCATATCAGCGCACACTCCGATGCAGAGTGAAAATCTCATTCTGAATTGACACCATAGTTGGTGGTCACGCAGCAGATGAAGTTAAGGAATTCTGCTACTGAGACAGCAAAATAACCCATAACGGATGAAGCACAAGAAGCAGACTAGCACTGGCAAAAAGGGTATTCCTGCCCACGAATTGTCTACCAGCATCAAACATAAGTCATCATTTGAGGAAGAAAGTCTGAGGACGTACGTTTCGAGCACAGCATTAGGTAATAGTGAAATATGGACTGTGGGAAAACCGGAACAGAAGAGACTCTAAGTATTTCAGGTGTGGTGCTACTAGAGAACGTTGAAAATTAGATGGACTGATAAAGAATGCAATGAAGAGGTTCTCTGAATTGATGAGGAAAGGAATATATGGAAAACACTGACAAGGAGAAGGGACATGATGGTAGCATATTTGTTAAGACATCAGGGAATAATGTGATTCTTCAGTTTCTCCTGGCGTATTTCTTGCTCGAACAGTCCACGGGTGTACTGCCGGTTCATAGTGTCCAACGGGCATAATATTTCGGCGATCAGACATGTCGCCATCGTCAGTGCGCTGACGAACTGAACTCCTGAGGGCGGGCGGCCTTCTTAAACCCCTCCCCTCGCGAGGGGAATAACTTCAGTAGTACTAGAGGGATCTGTAGAGGTTAAAAACAGATTGCAAGTGCTACTCTGAGATGAAGAGGTTCGCACGGGATAGGAATTCGTGACAGACCGCATCAAACCAGTCAGAAGTCTAAAATAAACAAAAAAGGAAATAAAGTTGCCTAAGGCGACTGTTGCTGATGTGACTGTGAAGGAAACGCGAAGGAACCACCACACGTAAAGAAAGACCAGGCAGCCATTATGCACGGACGGACGTGCGCGCCAAGCATTGTTGAAAATGGCTGTAAAATATCGCATGACATCAGCAGAAGGAATCGCTCGTGAGTTCCAATATGCTACTAGCAGACTAGCTAGAACAATAATTGTGCACAAGCAGTTATTAGAGAGTTAACAAGAAGGGAGTTAAAAAGAATGAGATGCAATGATCGAGCAGTTCCTCATAAGCCACACATTGCTGAAGTCTGTGCTAAGCGACGCTAGAGGTGCTGTAAACAGAGCCGCCGCTGGACAGTGGTTGACTGGATACGAGTTATTTGGAGTAATGAATGACGAGATACCCTGTAGCAGTCTTATGGAAGCGTTTGGTTTGACTAATGCCTGGAGAACGTTACCTGCCATCATGCGTAGTACCATTGCACTTACTGAGCTTAAGAAAACGCAAATGAAGGAAGCATACGAAAACATTTTACAGCATAGTATACTGCCTATAATAAAAGGACATTTCGAAGACGATGACTGCATCAACATGACAATGTACCCTGTCATAAAACAGCGTCTGTGATCTGTGGTCAGTAACATTCCTGAAATGGACTAGCCTGTCCAGAGTCCGGATCTGAATCCCATGAACCACCTTTGTAATAAGTTAGAAAACGTCGACTTCGATCGGGACTCAAGGTCCAGGATCACTACCTTCCCTGGTTTTGGCTCATGAGAAATAAAGGGTTGCCATTTCTCCAAAAGGTCCCACAAAGACTACGCCAGGACTCCATGCATTGTGATCGATGTGCAACACACGATACAAAATTACGCCACTTATTGCACTGAAAATTTACTTGTGTTGTTGTTGCTGTTTTGGTCTTGAGTCCCAAGATTGGTTTGATGCAACTCTCCGTGCTACTCTATCCTGTGCAAGCCTCTTCATTTCCGAATAACTACTAAAACTCATATGTTTCTGAATCTGCTTACTGAATTCATCTCTTGGTCTCTCTTTACAATTTTTACCCCCCACACTTCTCTCCAACACTAAATTGGTAATCTCTTGATGTCTCAGAATTTGTCCTATATTCCAATCCCTTCTTCTAGTCGGGTTGTGTCACAAACTTTTCACCCACCGCAATTCTGTTCTGTACCCCCTCATTATTTCCGTGATCTACCAACGTAATCTTCAACATTCTTCTGTTGCACCACTTTCAAAAGCTTCTGTTATCTTCTTATCTAAACTGTTTACCGTCTATTGTCCACTTCCAAACAAGGCTACACAAATACTTTCAGAAAAGACTTTCTGTCAAATCTATATTAGATGTTCAGAAATTTCTCTTCTTCAGAAACGTTTCTCTTGCTATTGCTGGTCAACATTTTATGTACTCTCTACTTTAGCCATCATCAGTTATTTGGTTTTTTAAGTGTCTCATTTCCTAATTTAATTCCCTCATCATCACCCGATTTAATTCGACTACATTCCCTTATTCTTTTCTTTGCTTTTGTTGATATTCATCTTAAATCCGGTTCTCAAGATAATGTCCATTCCGTTCGACTGCTCTTCCAAGTCTGTTGCTGTCTCTGACAGAATGACAGTGTCGTCGACAAACCTCAAAGTTTTTTATTTCTTCTCTCTGAACTTTAATTCTTACTGTAAGTTTTCCTTTGCTGCTTGCTCAATGTACATATTGAATAACGTCGGGGACAGGCTACAACCCAGTCTGTCTCCCTTCTCAGCCACTGCTTCTCTTTCATGCCCCTCGACTCTTACAACTTCCATCTGGTTTATGTTCAAGTTGTAAATAGCCTTTCAGTCTGTCTGCTTTACCGCTGCTACCTTCAGAATTTCTAAGAGACTATTCCATCAACACTGTTGAAAGTTTTCGCTAATACTACAAAAGCTATAACTGCAGGTTTGCCCAGGTTTACTTACAAATGTTTATTTTCAGACACGGGTTAACCATTGCTCTGCTCGGAACCCTTTCAATGAGGTGTCTGAACATCTGGAGAAATGGCAACCCCCTTTTTTTTCATGAACCACAACCAGAGAAGGTAGCAACGTAGGACACTGGGTCTGGAGCAAAGCCGTAATAGCGTACCTGTTTTATGCCAAGACTCTGAAACCATATTTCATAAGAAAGGATGAAAGAAAATTAAAGATATTTTAATACAAAGTTTTGTGGCAAATATTTCGACAGCAATAATCATGATTGGAGACTAATACAAAATAATGAAGACTGTGGAGATCACATAACTAATGAAGAGGTATTGAATAGGATTGGGGAGACGAAGAGTTTGTGGCACAACTTGACTAGAAGGGATCGGTTGGTAGGACGTGTTCTGAGGCATCAATGGATCACCAATTTAGTATTGGAGGGCAGCGTGGAGGGTAAAAATCGTAGAGGGAGACCAAGAGATGAATACACTAATCACATTCGGAAGGATGTAGGCTGCAGTACGTACTGGGAGATGAAGAAGCTTGCACAGGATAGAGTAGCATGGACAGCTGCATCAAATCAGTCTCAGGACTGAAGACCACAACAACAACAACGTGGTTAAGGCAACAAAACAGATACAAAAAGTAAAGCAAAAGATTGCATAAGATTGCATTAGAGCAACACCAAAGAGGATCATCAAGAAAGCGTCACATGAGGTTCACACTAGAAGACGACCAATTGGACGCACACCTTAAAGATGTCTTGACAATAGTGAAAGAGATTTGTACACTTTCAGACAGAGTGAAGATGGAAAATTATCTGCGAAGAGAGAGCAGAGTGGCTCAGTATCACTCAGATTGCAGTGTAGAGCTGTCATAGCTTGTCAGGCATTCTAATAACAAGAATTTAAATCGCATTTATCGAGAACATAATACGGCCTGATACTCACAAGGGGGAATGTTTACAAGGGTCTCGGAACTGCCCTTTTGTCTCTTCGTGTATCGCGTGGCGGTCGCGCCTGAATGATGGGGGACGCTGTGCCCAGTGGGGTGATTGTTTTTGTCCAGTGGCGGCGGCAGGAGGGATGGTAGGAGGGCAGGCCCGCTGATGGGGAGAATCCGTCAGCGTCGGCCGGCGCGTCATCAGCGTCAGCGCTGGAACGGCGTCGCTCCGTCATGGCGGCGCCTTTGTCGCGGGGTGGGGGGCGCGCCTGTGCGGACGGCCAGGGTATCATTCTCGCCCCATCCTCTACTGGGCCCTACCACGTTCTGCTGCTTTCTCCGGCCGTTTTAGTCTATTATGAGCCACAATATTAGGAATCATCTGTGTTACGGTTGGCAGGAGAGCCAACACCGTGTTACTAGAGGAAGCCGAAAGGCACGCGTTTTAGCTCACGCAGGCTGGCGTGAGGTCTGGAACAGGACAAGCAAATTAGAATTTAGAAAAAAGGACGTAGCTGGTGCAATACTTAACTTTAATCCATTAATGGTGAACGTCGGTCTGGACGGTACATAATTCACAATATCAATAGTAACTGATAATGGCGCCTTGCTAGGTCGTAGCAAATGACGTAGCTGAAGGCTATGCTAAACTATCGTCTCGGCAAATGATAGCGTATTTTGTCAGTGAACCATCGCTAGCAAAGTCGGTTGTACAACTGGGGGGGAGTGCTAGGGAGTTTCTCTAGACCTGCCGTGTGGCGGCGCTCGGTCTGCAATCACTGATAGTGGCGACACGCGGGTCCGACGTATACTAACGGACCGCGGCCGATTTAAAGGCTACCATCTAGCATGTGTGGTGTCTGGCGGTGACACCACAATCTGGTCTAACCTAAGAAACAAATTGACGAAAACGGCGGGAACTCAAAATGGTGAACATCAAAGGCATTAAGGAAACAGAAGCTTTGCGTCGAGCAGGTATGTAGATTGAAAGTGTGTTGCAAAATTCCATCTCTGATGATTTGGTAGTAGTCTTCTTCGACTTTAATAATGTACGAAGGGCGTTCAGTAAGTCACATAACACTTTTTTTTAATGATTATAAAGAATCCGCCTCGATTACAAATAGAAACAGGTGTTGACTTAGGTTTCGGCGCGGATAACCACGCCCTCTTCGGAACACACTAAAATTACAAACTGCCTAAAGAGGCATGGTCCAACATTAATACAGAACGCCCAAAGGAGCAAAAGACTCGCATCAAATGTAAAACAAACGGTACGTGTGTACCATGTCAATAGCTGTACTTAGCTCAAACGACAGAAGCGTGCTTCCTCACCCCAGCTAACGTTCGGTGGGCCGCGGGCTCTCAGGTAACCTGAGATGGTGCCGGCAGCTAGGCTGTGAGAATGTCGGAAAGGAACGCGCATGCGCTAATTGAGAAATCTTCTTCCATGTGATTGGCATAATATCTGTTACGAAAGTGATCCGATGACAGAGTCGAAGGCGCAGGAATGCGTGTGTACGTATAATGTCCTAGATCGAGGACGATTTTATAGAACTGTAGAACGTGGATAGGCTGAAACTATTTATGTGGGATAGGAAATTACACGGATGGTCAAAACGCATGCACGCAGGTTCAAATGGCTCTGAGCACTATGACACTTGACATCTGAGGTCATCAGTCCCCTAGAACTTAGAACTACTTAAACCTAACTAACCTAAGGACATCACACACATCCATGCCCGAGGCAGGATTCGAACTTGCGACCTTACCAGTCACGCAGTTCCGGACTGAAGCGCCTAGAACCGCTCGGCCACCGCGGCCGACTGCATGCGCGCAAGACAGACAAAATACGATCAGCTAGAAGCAGGCTGAAAATATGGGAGATGAATAACTCATTTTTCAGTTACTTGGGGTCGGTGATAGTATTTGATGACCACGCTTGGATTAGTGTGTAAGGTTACTATATTAAATTCTAAGCGCTATTGACCAGAAAGGGTCAAATTAATGTGATAGGCTTAATGTAATTGCGTGAAAGGACGTACAACGTTGCCTTCATCGCCCTTAATATCTAAAGACCGACAGAGGTCATTTTGAATAGTGGTATCGGATATGTACCAAAATAGTGTAAAAAGAACCTAAAGCTAAACTAGTTTCTTAAAATCAGGTACTTGATGTACTGAACCATGAAGCTTCATCAAGTGAGGTCTGTGAACGTGGAACAGACACACCACCTTTATGTTCTAAAAGCTGTTGACGTGAAAGGTCAAATAATGTAACTGGCTTAATATGCGTGCGTGAAAGGACGTACAACTTCGCTTTCATCGCCCTTATTATCTACTCACCGACAGAGGTCAAAGTGACTAGTGCTATCAGGTGTTACCAGAATGGTATGTAAAGTTATCTGTATATGCGTGAAGAGATGTACGTCACTCCAACGCTTTTTTTTTGTTTTTAAAGTTAAGGATTTATTTCCTAATTTTAAGCCAAAGCTGAGACTTGGAATGAATCTGACTAAAAACATCCTTGCATCACCATATTCAACTTGAATAATTATAACTAAGTGTAAATGGCTATTTGGACCATATTAGAAATATTGGAGCTTGTAAGAAGTGAGAATACTGTGAACATGTAAAAGAATCACTCATTGTAACCGTTAAATTAAAGAAAAAAGCATGTGTATTGTATTGGTGTGTCCACGTTTGTAAGCAGGTTGATTTTATTCAGGATTCCAAAACACCATATTAGTCCCCACAAAACCCTATTTTTCAGCATAATCTTCGTTGAATGCAACGCCCTTACGGCACTTGATTGGGAGAGCCTGCATGCCCACGTGGTACCACTCTAATGATTTACGCCGGAGCCAACGTCTTGCTGCATCAATAACCTCCCAATCTTCCACGTGCTGCTTCCCGTGGAGTGCATCATTCAATCGGACAAACAGATGGAAGTCGAAAATTGCAAGCTATGTTCTGTACTGTGCATGTGGAAGAACATTCCTGTCCGCAGCTCGTGGTCGTGCGGTAGCGTTCTTTCTTCCCGCGCCCGGGTTCCCGGGTTCGATTCCCGGCGGGGTCAGGGATTTTCTCTGCCTCGTGATGACTGGGTGTTTTGTGCTGTCCTTAGGTTAGTTAGGTTTAAGTAGTTCTAAGTTCTAGGGGACTGATGACCTAAGATGTTAAGTCCCATAGTGCTCAGAGCCATTTGAACCAAGAACATTCCAATGAAGTTTTGTGAGCTCGTCTCGAGGGCGTATTTTTATGTATGGCTTTGCGTTGTCATGGAGAAGGGGAAGTTCACGTCCATTTTTGTCGCGACGAACACGCTGAAGCCCTTCTTCAGTTTTCTGACAGCAGCACAGTACACATCAGTGCTGATCGTCGCACCATGAGGGAGGGCATCAAACAGAATAACCCCTACAAAACCCCTTCGGAGTCCCAGGAGACCTTACCGGCTGAGAGTGCAGCTTTGAATTTTTCCTTTGGACGAGAGTTAATAAGACGCCACTACATGGTTTGCCGTTTTGTTTCCGGTTCAAAATGGGAACTCAAGTTTATCGCCTGTGACGATTTTCGGCAAAAAAATTGTCACGATCAGCACTGTAATGCGTAAGCAGTTCCGCATAGACAGTCTTTCGTTACTCTTCTCCTAGGCGGCGAGGAACGCAGCAGCCGCCTCGCTCCTTTGAGTACCTCAAATGATGGACGAGTGTGTCAGCAGTACCAACAGAGAAGTCCAGTTTTGCAGCGAGGTGGTTCATTGTGATCCGTCGATCACCTCGAATGAATGTGTCCGCACGTTCCAATATCTCAGGAGACACATATATGTGCGACTGGCCGGCACGCAGGAGATAGGTCAGGTTTGTATGACCTTGTTGCGATGATGACAGGCGAATTGCACAACTGCTCACCGTGTTTTTGTTCAATGCCAGGTCCCCGTAGACATTCTGGGAGCGCCTATGAATATTTCCGATACTCTGGTTTCGGCCAAAAGAAAGTCAATGACAGCTCTTTGCTTGGAACGCCCCTCAGTTTGTAACGTTTTTCGGAATCAACGTTTAGCGCCGCCATCTATTGGAATTCCATGAACCTATTGGGGTGTAAATACTCCACGATGTCACGTAACAAGTTCCGCATTTTTTCAACAGAAACTGGGCGAGAAAAAAGTGTTCTGTTACTTATTGCCGGCCGGAATGGCCGAGCGGTTCTAGGCGCTACAGTCTGGAACCGCGAGACCGCTACAGTCGCAGGTTCGAATCCTTCCTCGGTCATGGATGTGTGTGATGTCCATAGGTTAGTTAGGTTTAAGTAGTTCTAAGTTCTAGGGGACTGATGACCTCAGCAGTCAAGTCCCATAGTGCTCAGATCCATTACCTCTTTAACCCCCCCCCCCCCCCCCCCCCCCAAATCCGTATATGACACGATCGACCTGGAAGTATTTCTGTCTTGTTGGCGGAATTTTGATTAGACCCGATAACTGTGAAAATTATCTAGCAAACTCTAATGCAGACTCGAAAAAAATATAAAATTCAAGAAAAAAGAGTTTTTAATCAAACTGTAACCCCACAATATGATGGACAGTTCCCAATTCTCTTCAATTGTGTTAGAAAAAGGTCATCCCAGATTCGGGAAAGGAAGTAGCTGGGAAAAGATTGCCGAACAGAGTTCACATTGGAGGTTCAAAGAATGGTATTTGAGTCAACTGCCTTGCATTCATCGATTAACTGGAGATCGAGTGAAGAAACACAGATAAACGTGTTAAATAGATAAACAAGAAACATAAAATCACGGCCTCCAGAATTCTCTCGAGAAAACCACAACCAACATCCAAACGCAAACGGCACCTTATCATCTAATAAGAGATTAAACAGGAAAAGTTGAGAGTCTAAAGTACCTTGGTGCAACACAAATAATGGGAAGCATCCAGGAGATACGGCCGGATGTCAGTGTAAATACACACACGTACACACCATCTGAGAGACAGAACCAATGAGCATTAGTATTGTTTACTGACGGTAGCAGGTGTGGTAGGGTATATAAGGGGAATGATCAGCGTTAGATGTTGAGTCATCCCTGTGACTCGCGTGAAACAGAGCTTTAAAAGGACCTCGTCATGGTTCTCCATTTGGCCGGCTGGTCCAGTAATGCAGTATCAAGATTCATGAAGCATTCGGATGTGACATTGGTCTAATGCAGATCAGCATGAGAATGTGAGAGTAGGCAACTCGTTTCCGAGGTTCCAACCGACCACATGTTACCACTATATGGGATGCGACCAATGTGCACCAAGAACGTCGTGACCCCCTCATAACTGCGCTTAACAACCGACAACAAGTAATGGGCTTCCTTCTACATTCTGTGTCATCCCGCATGATTGGTCAGAGACTAGCAGCAGTCGGACTAAGCAATTACCATCTCAGGCGTAGGTTGGCTTTACCACCACAATACAAACTACTGCGACTGGAGGGGTCCCTTGACCAGGAAGCATGGAATGCACAGGAATGGTGTTTCACTGTGTTTAGCAACGAATCGCGCTTCTGCACTGCCTAGGATGAAAATCATCGGCGAGTATGGCGGCGACCTGTCTAGAGGTTCCACTCTTCCAGTGTTTTGAAGCGGTACAGCGGTGTTTATCCTAGCGTTATGGTGTGGGGAGCTATCGGGTACGTGCTCAGGTCACTGCTGAGGGAACACTGATGATACAACGTCACGAATATCTTGCGACGTCATGTGTTACCTCTCATGTGACTGCGTTGTTGCGTAGTTTTTCAACAGGACAGTGCTCGTCCACAAATGGCATATACCTCTATGAACTGTCTTCATGATGATGAGATACTCCTGTGGCGAATAACGTCGCCAGGTTTCTTCCTGATAAAACACCTGTGGGACCAGCTGGCTACTCAGCTCCGTCCCTGTGGCAATATCCAGATTATTAAGAGCTAGTTACAATAGTTGTGGACTAAATTGCCTCAGCAGATGATAAAACGGTTTTATGACACCCATTTCATCTTAATTAGTGCATGCAACCAGGGCAGAGGAGTCGCAACGTCGTACTAATAAGTGGATGCAACGGCCAAGTTATTTGCAAATTTGATTCGATTTTGTAGTTACTGAAACTTCATCACATAACCAATCTTCCCGCGAAATTTGATTTCTTTTCCTTTTCCCCTGCTGAGTGTTTTTTTGTTCTCAGGCAATGTACTATGGACCAAAACTATCTACAAAGATCCCAGTGGCATCAGGAGAGAGAAAATGTCTGCCACTTTTCGTGGGAAAAGGTCGCGTACCGGCAATCTCAGGAAAACTAGCTCAGGCACTATAACGCAGTATTAAAAACCTAATGTATGTACATGAGTGAATGTCTCAGTATGACGGCAAGGTTGGGTGGGCAAAAGCCTAGACGTTTGAGAGCCAGATCCTTCGTAAAATAACAAACAGCATATAACGCAAAGAAGAGATGACCTATACAGGGATAAAGAACGTTTTATGGGTCAGAACGACCGAAGTTCTACGGGCATCTATTCAGTGTATATGCAACCCGACAAACGAAGCAGATTTTTAGTGAAGTGAACAACAGATCATAAGTCTCTAACAATTGGCACAAGGGAGTACCGAAGGACTGCGCATCAGGTATACATCTGTAACCAACCAAAGTACAGTTTCTGACCAACAACTTTATGGGCTACGACAATGAGCACAAGCTTGAACAGCAGCCTGACGTAGGAAAGAAGGCAGGCAGCTTTTGGGATGCGAAAGAGACTTCCAGAAATGCCTTATACGAGGTAGTTACTTAATGTAGCATGTAAGACCCTTACACGAGAGAAAGCAGGAAAAGAACTAAAAAAATAGGAGATGTAGCATAACTCACACACGAAAACACAGGAGCTACGGACGAAGAATTTAGCTTCTGACTTTTGTTTGGAACATACTCTGCCAATAAAATTTCGGGGATATTTTCTGAGTATTTTTTATCAGGAACCTTTGATCCCCAGTAGCTGATTATGGAGTAATACTATAATTATGATTTATTCAGTTAGCTAGTCAATCTCCGTAGCTGAGTGGTCAGCAAAGGTGTCTGCCACGAAGAGGATCTAGCTTTGGCTCCCAGTACTGCTAAGGACTTTTCTTCAGAGGGAGAACTGGACCAGGGTGCACTCTGCCTCACGATGCCACTGGAGGAGGTACCTGACTGAGAGGTACTGGCTCCAATGTCTGAAAAGTCGACTATGGCCAGGAGAGAGGTTTGCTGACCCCATGCTCTCCCATATTGCAGCCACATGATGCAAGATTTAGCTGCTATGCATTTAATATTCTGTATATTCTTTTCGACTTATATTTATGTAAGATCATTGTTTACAACTCACGGTCAAATTATGAATCACTGCATTGGCTGATACTGGCTAGCACCACATACTACCATGCATATCTGGGAGTTAATCACAACTGAGCACTGACAGAAAGGGTGACGTGGGCCCCTCATTCCTCAGGAGCGACTATTGGCTAAAGAAGATATGCAAATAGACTTGTTTTCTACAGGGGTGGACATTTACTGCCCTGAGAGAGAGCAGAGCGAGGAGGGGCAGATTTCGATGCTGGAGTCCGCAGAATCCCCGTAACATAATCAGTGCAGGGGGGTATTTCACTCTGGTGGAATTGAAAAAAAAATATCAGGATAGCGTACGTGGAGAAATATCATCAGGAGCGGAACAAGGTGAAAAGACATCCTTTTAATGCAAAAGAATGTTCAGGGTCACAAACGATGGTCACGAGCTGACCTTCGAGGAATCTTCGCAGGGGAAGCGCCAAGGCACATTTCCCTCCGAAAAGCACTTTGTGTTTGGCGAGTGCTAAGGGTGTAGGAAGGGAACTGGAAACCGCCAGAAAATTTTCTGAAAGGATTATGAACTTCGGGTGATTGGCTGCCAGATTCATGATCCAGGTAGTGGGAGTCAATGTTTTTGTAACAGCCGCTGGGATTTGTCGCCTGAATGCAAACGCAGGCGTCACGTTTCCAGGAGGGAACTGGGTATGGCTTGGGGAGAGTTCGCTACAGGGGTCGATCAAAGATATCTCCCTCTGGGCATCGGCCTAGACACTTCGCCAGCGAATCTAGCGGTTAGGTTTTGAGAAGTATTACCTGCGACACAAGGAGTGCACGAAGTCGTTTCTCTGTGAACAAAGCTGTTATTCTGTTACTAGAATGACGATTCTTTAGCTCCCTGTGGAGTCTGACATGCACTGAAGTTCTTCTTTACGGGGGAATAAATGAGTCGGATTCTGTTCTAAGCTAATGAGCAAACAGAAATCTTGACTCATGTTCTATCTCCCACTGAGGTAATTTCAGCCTCATGAGTTTGCGGACGGCATATTGTGTCCCTTGTGTAGGCAGAAAATTGCAGATATGCCACGTACGGCACCTGCACAGCTGTCAACACCTCGGCGACCAGATCATCAATGCCGTACAACTGCTGTCCGTACTTCAATAGATGATATGCGCACGTCAGTTGGGCGATAGGTAATACGCACAGTAAATGTGTTGACCTCCATATTATCGTCCACTGATTTTTTCTGAAAGTGCCAGCCAGCGTGTAGGTCTTCTGTTTCTCGCCGCTAATTAGTATCAGTATTCATGTATTCAGTATCAGTATTCATGTGGTCTAAAGGACATCAAACGAATGTTCTTTCAATCTCGAAATTACATGTAGGGTAGAATCCGATTTGTGTGCCTCATATTTATACAATTTTTTGCACTCTACATGGTTTTTTTCAGAATAAATAATTTACGGCACTAGTTTTGATTCATTCTAGTAGCATCCTAGTAGGAATGATTGGTTTGATTTACGAAATTGAAGTGAAGTAAAACCACAAAACGATACTTCATTCTATTTGAAACGATACTTCATTTTATTTAAATCCCTCGGTGTAAGTTGTCAATGGCAGGGTCATTTTCATCATTTGTAGGAGTGAGAATTCCATTGCGGAGACATTAGGCTACCATACAGAGAAACGCTGTGTGTTACATACACTACAGAGGTTTATTTAAAATAATGGTGACCCTGCTCCAGAATAGTTCACAAAATCGGACCTTTTGTGAGTAGTTTGGTACTTATTCTTTCAGTATAATTTCCTGTTGGCTAAGTTTGTAGAAAGCCTGGCCTCTAGCTCAGTGAAAAAATTAGATTTCAGTTGTATGGAAGTACAATTAGCTTTGTTACAATTGGAGTTTATTGTAATTTCAGGCAGAGGAATTAATTACTGGTATGTCTGTTCTGCGGCGCGCCAATCTTCTCTTTCCAGAACTTCTATTTAGTAGATTCTTGCCTCACACATTTTTTTCCTACTTTGTTTTTGTTGCGGTTTGTGATTATTGTTTTATTACCATGAAGTTTCGTGTAGCTCAAGATGACAGTAAGTTAAGATGCTGTAATACGTCGGTAACAAATAGGAACTGTCATGCACATTTATAGACGATAAGTCATAATTTATATGGTCATATTCATTGTTTGTTATGTATGCGACGGGAGTTGGAAGCTGTGTCGGAGCTGATACGAAGTAAAGCGCGTAACGCTAGTCAATAGGATAAATCTCGAAACAACGACAAAATGCCGCAAAAACGTGAAGTAGGAAAAAACATTTTGGATGATACGGACAGAATCATTCAGATTGGATGGCCAGTTCCAGAAAACGAGCTGCAATATGCTGACGATACTGAAGATCGGAACTACAACGTAGATGACTCCTTTAGTCCGAAATTACCCAGGAAAATTAGCGGGCCACCGCCGTGTACATCAGGAGGTGGTAGCTCTACAGAAACACACCGACGCGAAATATTTAATCGAGAACAGGCAGGATTGCCCGAGGGTAGACTCTCGCCCCTCAGTTTAGATGGATGTAGAGAAATCCGCGTTAGGAAATGGCTCTGAGCACTATGGCACTTAACATGTATGGTCATCAGCCCCATAGAACTTAGAACTACTTAAACCTAACTAACCTAAGGACATCACACAACACCCAGTCATCACGAGGCAGAGAAAATCCCTGACCCCGCCGGGAATCGAACCCGGGTCCGCGTTAGGAAGATGAGCGATGATGTACTGTGCATTTTCGATTACTTGGAAGGGTTGGAGCGAGACGAAATAGCAAATACGATATATTTACAGACATAAATCAAAATTGCTCATCGAGTAGGAAAAGGAACAGAGAAACAGGGTAATAAGATGTTACAAGAAACAGGAAGTAAAATTGCCCAGATTGAAGAACAAATGCCGGTACTCCGTACTGAATCAAAACGGTAAGTCTTGGAAGTAAGAATCCCGGCGAATAAAGTGAAAATTATCGCAAGCAGTGCTATGCGAAGGGACATGCGAGGAACCTCAGAGTACCGTCAAAGCTGGAGAAAGAGTACTAAACAAATTTCAGAACCGGATAAAGAAACCGGAAGAAGAGAAAGATCAGCATTCAGAATACCTGACAACTGGAATCCAAGACGCTAAATGCAAGGACATAGAGAAAGGATTAAACAGAGACTCCTGCAATTCTCTGAGAGAAAAGAGTCCTCTGCGGAATTCGCTGTCAAATCAACAGGAAATGGCCACACGCAGCCACGGTGTCATGAACACAGAAACAAATAACTTGACCTCGAGACAGCGTGGGGGGGACGCGCAAGATGAAGTACATAATGTACCAGCGGTACGTGACAACAACAGTGTTCGGCATACAGAAACCTGACTACTGTCAGAACCTAACTGACCAAGTGCAAGTCAGGTTTCGTTGTGCCGAAAGGATACTGAACAGATACGCGAAATTAGTACGAATCGGTAATCGCGGCACAACAACAGTCGCAGGTTCGAATCCTGCCTCGGGCATGAATGTTTGTGATGTCCTTAGGTTAGTTAGATTTAAGTTGTTCTAAGTTCTAGGGGACTGATGACCTCAGCAGTTAAGTCTCATAGTGCTCAGACCCATTTGGCACTACAACAACTGCATCCCGTTACGCAGATACGAAACGCACATCATTCACATGAGCGGTTCACGTCACCAGGTGGATGTACTCGTAGCGTGACAGGAAAACATGCGTCCGTGTGCGACGAAGGAACGAAGTACCATGACTGAACAGGAACAGACAAGAAACTGAAGTACGTTTCACAAAGAACGTTACTTTTCAGTTAGAGAGTTCCAGCACTATAAGGAAGACGGGAAGTCTACTTCCCCGCACATTCGTAGAGCAGTTTGTGGAAGCCTTACCTTCATACAGGCCAATGCAAAAAAAGATGGATATCGGATGCGTGGAACTAGGAGGTACGATCTGAGAACGATGCAAAAAGTATCAAAATCATGCACAACGTATGACGAGTTGAAACAGGCGGTCTTGGCTCCCTACTGGTCGCAAACTACCCAAGGCATAATAAAACACGGGCTTATGATTCATAGAGATATGGAGTCCTGTAGATTTAAAAGCCCGGTAAAGTTTTTCGATCACAAGACGAAGAACAATCAGTACCTCGATAAACCGTGTAGCGACAGCAAGATCGTCCGCATGTGCTTCACAAAGCTAACACTAACTTATCAACAAGTATTAATAGACAGATGTGGGCGCGATGTCGAGGGATTCACAGGAATTTTGCTTGAGATAGGATTTGTGCTGAATGAGGAACGGACAAGTAACAAAAGATGACAGCAAGAGGCAGACATTGAACGGCCACGAAATTAAAATAGCCAGGGCAATATTAAGAAAGCTGGCAAGGTAACGGGAGTAGGCCTCAATTCCCGAAACCAGAACGATGGTGGGCGAAACTGAAATGAGAGTCAACGAAATAGTGGGTCACGTTTTCAGTGTAACGAGCATTTGCGAAACGAGACACAACCACAGGTTCTGATTGTGGAGTTCGGTCCAAGGAAACCTGGACCATGCAAGGCAGTGGTTAAGACTGCTCACATACCCGGAACAGAAACCTGAGGCATTCATCGGAAAATATTAGACCATGATATTTCAGAAATATTAGTAGAGCAAACTGTGACAAAGAGCAGCCATGACGTGGGCCCGATCATACAGATTTCGGTGGACGAGATCAAAGTGGCAGCAGATAGTTTTAAAACTAGGGCAGCCACAGATGAAATTGTTAGACATAATTGTCTGACCAACTCATACAGTACAATAGGTGTTCAAAGACAGTTGTTAAAACTATTAAAATATAAAACTGAATGAAAAGTCCAGTAGTCCACTTTAGCCGTATTTATTTAAGTTGATTAGAGACCCAAACAACATGTTTCGCAAATTTTAAGTTGCATGTTCTGCTGTATATAAATTTTATCTCATATGGTGTAGAGAGTTGTTACAGAATGCCGCAAAGTAATAGATGGCGTGGCTACACAAAGTTCTCAGCCCTCCTCAAGTGATGAAAACCATCATCAATTATGAATGTCCTGTCTGTGTTAAAATCGCCAGCCTTCATCACTTTACCACTTAAAATATGACTGGACATTCATCATGGATGATGGTTTCTATCAACTGAGGTAGGCTGAGAACTTTGCCTAGCCACGCCAACTGTTACTCTGCGGCATTCTACAATAACTCTCTATATCATATGACATAGGATTTATGTACACCAGAGGATGCAACTTAAAAGATGCGAAACCGGTTGTGTGAGTCTCTAATCATCTTAAATACAGCTAAAGGGGGCTGCTGGACTTTTCATTCAGTTTTACGTTTTAATAGTTTTAACGCCTGTATTGAAACAACTGTTGCAGTGTATGAATTTATCAGTGAATCATGTAAAAAAGCGGGAGCAGCTATACATAGCGGCAGTCACCTGTCACCTACCTCCGAAGAACTATACAACACATGTTCAAAGAATGTGGACATGCCCACGTTAAAGGTTCAGAAAACCAAACTACACGGTGCAATGCTATGAAATTGCACTGAAATCAGTAGGCAAACCAGATTGCAGTTTACGTGCAAAGGGCACAAGCTAGAAGCAACTTCTTCATGGTACCTAACTTAGCCACAGGAATGGACTTCTTGAGTGAAAAGAAAAAAAAATGGACATGGGACGTGGACAGGTCACGTTGGGGGTGAAAGGTGATATCAGTATTCTACACGGGTAGGCAACAGATTAGGAGAGAGAGCGAACATGACGAAATTTCGAGCTAAGATTTCCGTGGTTCGCAGTGGCTGACAGCTGTGAAGCAACTGCTTCATTTTGACGATTAGCAACGAGCTAGAGTGCGAAGAGGTTAAGACGCTTCTTTCGCTTCTTTCGGGATTCAAATGCCCCTCCAACCATCCAAGTTTAGGTAAATGCTGAATTATTTACTTTGGAACTCATCTGAGGTTGAGTTCTGTCTCCCAATCATGATTTACGTAGTGAACGTGCAGTCGTAAATAAAAACATACAGGTAGAACGAACACAGTATTGGACGATGAGAGAAAATATGTATATGGTATGGTGGCTAGCTTGTGCTGTACAATGATTAGCGAAGAAAGAAGGTAAAACCTGGTGCTGGCAGGTTCCACTCGAATAGCAAGAAGGGGACAGCCAGTGACAGCGTCTTTATCCGACGGATCCTTCACCATTAACAGTGTCGCACGCAGTCACCTCTACATGAGCCATCGCAGAGCGGTTTCTAATTTAATTCAGGACACTGACGCGAAGTTACGTGATCAGGAACATTGTGCTACCACCTCTCTTCCCCTTACATACAAAATATGCCAAATGCCTTTCCTCAATAAACACCTGTTCTCCTCAGATCATCGAAGTTATGCAACGTCGGACGTCACCAGGAGAAACATTTCCAATTAGGCGGTTGCACCTGCCCTTCGGGGTCTCACAGCCAACAGAGCCACAAGACTTGACTTTTTACAGGCTAAATACTGGAGACGAATTATCTTACATCTTCAGCACTCATACCGGATTACTCAGTGTCGACAATCTCCCCACAGGCGTCGGAATATATGTAGTGTAGTCATAAAATTTTAATTGCGGCCACGAAAGATCAAACTGAGACCATGAAGCTTGGGGTTTGTGTTAGCCCTCTTCCTCATATTCACCTTTAAATGCGACACATTCTTCTCAAGGATGGATGACTTGGCGCAGACCTTTGTCGTAGAAATCTGCATTCTCGCTGTTCACGAAGCGTTCCAGATGGAAAATCATCTCGTCTTTGTTCTAGGCGCTACAGTCTCGAACCGCGCGACCGCTACGTCGCAGGTTTGAATCCTGCCTCGGGCATGGATGTGTGTGATGTCCTTAAGTTAGTTAGGTTTAAGTAGTTCTAAGTTCTAGGGGACTGATGACCTCAGAAGTTACGTCCCATGGTGCTCAGAGCCATTTGAACCATTTTGTGCGCTACAGGAAGCACGCCGTACCACAGACCGAAGGCAGGCGTCGCTTAGTACTGCCTAACATTGGCGTTGCCACGGTAACGTAAACAAAGTTTCATGATCTGATAGGCCGTCCTGGAAGCGCGAAGCATGTGCGCCAAGCTATTTCAACTGTGAAAGATCTTCCTTCGCCGTACAGAGTATTCACTCCCATTTTTGCTTGTACTTTATTTCGCCTTCAGTACTTTTGGATGGTGACTCAAGGACGGGTCAGAAATAGCATATTTTTCGTTCGAAAACTGAGGAAGACTAACTGAAGATTCAGTAAGTAATTCGCCTTCACATTCATTAGACTCACACTCATCTCTGCCTTCTGCAATACTTTTATTAGAAAAGAAAGCAAATGAAACTTGTTGTTCCGACATGGTGCTTTGACACTAACACTTCTTTTTGTACGACAAATCGACGAGGACCACACACATATCGCACAAACACATTACTCCTCCATAGTAAGCTGCCGGCCGGTGTGACCGTGCGGTTCTAGGCGCTTCAGTCTGGAGCCGCGTGACTTCTACGGTCGCAGGTTCGAATCCTGCCTCGGGCATAGATGTGTGTGATGTCCTTAGGTTAGTTAGGTTTAAGTAGTTCTATGTTCTAGGGGACTGATGACCATAGATGTTAAGTCCCATAGTGCTCAGAGCCATTTGAACCATAGTAAGCTGTTGACTGACCAACCGTTATAACAGTTGCATTCAATAAATTGAAAAATGTTACAACAATGGTGGGCATTGTTGTCGTAGTACACAGTAGGCGGCAGCCATAGTGTTCAGACAGATCTTTCTTGTGCCTATCACTATATGCAGAGTCATCAAGACTTGTTCCTTGCCGATTTCAAACGTCGTAAACACTGTCTGACGGCACAGGTATTATTCGTCGAAAAAATACAAGCTTATTAGTTATTACATTACATCAGCCCAGACGATTATTTAAATAATTCATAGATTATCTTGACTTTTAATGTTACATACAAATAGATATGGGAGGGAATTTATAATTTCTTTATTTCCTTCCGGAAGAATTCCCCCTTCTCCCCCCCTCCCCTCCCAAGGCGCTCCTCAGAGCCACATCCTGAATTCATCGTTGCCATCTTCAGCTGTTATGCTGTTACAGTTCTAACCATTGATGTGTACACAGCTTCCATCCTGGGATCTACGCTCTTGATAAATTCTGTGCCTGAGAACTGTTTAGTTCATTGAAACTACTCAATTTCCTTATGATGGCTGTGATCTAAACTGATACAATGACGGAAAAAGGGGGAAACAGGGAAATAAAGACGTATAGTGAGCAGAATATTAGGGGCACGCTGCAGCGGACGATATTTCAATTTCGCCCTAATGGCGCGACTTGGCAGGCATTAGGCACGTCGCGGCCACGTGACCGGCCTCCCTCGTGGGCGCTCATATCTCAATGCTCTGCCGGACGTGACGTCACATCCGGCCCGGAACATTTGCCGCGGCGCCGCTTCCTGCAATATCCTGGCGACAAAGCGCTGCACCCCGGCTCCAGGGCGCGCCGCCTCCGCCCCTTTATAGGCAAACACTCACTTGTCCGCGCCACGGGTCTTTTTAAGTGCCGGCCAATGGTGCGTGCCTTCAATAACGCGCTACTTTTTTTTTTAAACTCCCCCCCCCCCTGCAAGATCGTCCATCTCACAGTCATTCCCCTCGAAAACAGAGGAAGCGCTTCTGCACACCCCTCAATGTTGGATTCCTTTCGTATCTGAGTGTGGTAGCTAGTAATACGCAAACAAGAACTAGCGCCATCTGTTTCTTCTGTAATTAGGCGTACGACGCTAGAGACACGTAAATAAGGCCATACGAGGTGTAGTGATAAAGTTTTGTTTTCACCTTCTTTTAATCATTTTTTATTTTGTTTGTTTTATTCACAGAACTTTTTTTCCGGGCTGATAATTATAATTTTATAACAACACCTCATAGAATGAAAAAAAAAGCTGTGTCTAGGACGTTTGGCTGCACAAGTTTCATACAGATAATACGATTCACTATCAAAATCATAAAACCCAGGATATTTGAGTTAAATGTATAGTTTATTAATTCGCAATGGTTCTGACCTACCCAGGGTTGGGTTCGGAAGAGAGATGGGGTCACAATTTTTTACTTTCTCCAGTCCTTCTCCCATCCCTTACCCTCAAATACCACTTCCTGACTCCTCCACTTTTAACGTAGCAGAATTTCCTAGGATTTAATAACACGTAATATCAATACCATATATAATGAAATATAACAGTAAGTTACATGAATGCTTAGCACACCTCTTTAGCATAACTTACACGAACAATAATTTACATGACATAAAATCGAGGTGTGCAGTCACCATTATCAGTATTTCACTTAGCACCTCGATTGTGAACACAAGTCTGCAGACTATGGTTATAATTCCTTACACAGGTTGTTTCAAAAATACTTGTACAAACTTTAGGGTTATGTGGCTTTGGGGAGGAGACCAGACAGCAAGGTCATCGATCTCATCGGATTAGGGAAGGACGGGGAAGGAAATCAGCCTTGCCCTTTCAATGGAACCATCCCAGCATTTCCTGGAGCGATTTAGGAAAATCACGGCAAACTTTAGGAACAGGAAAAAAGTTATTGTGTCCGAAAATTGTTTGTTTTCGAGTAATTGATGGAAGCTGATGTTCAACAGTTTTCCAGGTACAACTCAACATCTATGCGCCTGTATAACTCATTAGCATTGTGTTGACAGGGAGTTTTGTCTTATATACGTCAATCCTCTGTCTTCCACGCGTCCATTGAGCACGTGCACTACAGGCAGTTGAGTTCACTGAGTGGGCTACATTCAAAAACTGCAGGATATTCATTTCGTGAGCAAGCAGACATGATTTTTGTGTAGGGCCACACAAATGGTAACTGACACGAGGATGCCCAGCTGTCTCAGACGGCGTTTTCAGATCAAAGACAACCGAGTCATCCAACCTTTGGTGCGTTGCCGAGACAGGATCAGTAGCACTACAGAATATTGTTCGAGAATTCCCACATGTTGCTCCCCCGCCTGGTCAGGACGAGCACGTTCTAAGGGCTGTCGAAGAAGAAAAAGCCAGGTATCGGCGCCATGGCGTGTGGTACATCTCCAAGTTGAGCACGGAGGATACTTCATGAGCAACTCATGTGTCTGTGTCATCTTCAACGTATGCAGGGCCTTACACCAAAGGAGAACTTATGCCGACAGTTTGTTGCACAAACTATGTGTCCATTGTCTCTTCAGTTTTGTTTAGACTAGAAGAGATGGAAGAAGAAATTTCCATAACCAACACATATTGGCCGGTCACATCCTCATGCTACAGTGCAGGGTAGACATCAGCAGCTGTTTAAGGTTGATGTGCGTACTGTAATTTTGGGTGACTGTCTGTTAAGGCCATACGTTCTTCCAGCACTTCTTACAAGTGCTGTCTACAGGAAATTTATTCAGAACATCCTCCAAGACCTACTACGAGATGTGCCCCTGATAATAAAATATACGGGATTTATGCAGGATGGAGCTCCAGTGCATTTCAATTTACCATGGTAGATGGACAGGTAGAGGACGACCAGTTCCATAAACTGCACGTTCCCACGGCCTCAGTTCTTTTCATTTTTATCTCTGGTGGATCCCTAAACAATTGGTCTATGCAGGAGACCAGTTGCTTGCAGAAGCTCTTCATCGACGTGCCATGGGAGCCTGCGAAACCATTAGAAACAGTTCAGGTAGTGTATGATGGTCAATCATTCGACGAGTACCTGCATATTTAGATGCGAGAGGACATCTCGAGCATTTATTATGATTTTATTTGTGAATTCCTACGTTACTTCTTCGTGGAATATTTCCATATTTAAGGTTGAATAACAAGTACACTGTTTTTATGCTAATAATTTTTATTATTTCAAACTAGTTTTCGGCTTATTGGACCGTCTTCAGGAAACGGCTCACTAGCCACCTAAATTGTAAACTTTCATGAATAACTCGAAAAGAAAGGATTTTTGGGAATAGGTTTACATGAGCTTTCTTTCTTCTTTTGGTATGAAGACCCTGTCTCCAGAGCTTGTCTTTGAAACACAGTATAGATAAGAGGAATGCTTTTTCTTTAACTTGCTTACCACTGCGGTGATAAAATCAGTGTTTCTGTAATTTTTTTCCCTTGGTAGAGAACTCTTGCCTTTCTCTCTCGCCTTACTTCATTTCCTGCGGAATACCGGTTCTACCACTCGCCCCAAGGACCGTGTGACATTGTTTGTCGCCGGATATATGAAAATTGTGTCCAGTGAAATTTGCGACCACACAAAAATCTGTGAAATTTACTCCCAGTATTCTTAGAAACTACACGATCATTAAGTCGTCTCGGACTTCTTGGGCCCCGAAAGTCTTCGTCCACCGGAAAATCACCGTTATGTGCACAGTGAGGTGCTAGGCTGCCCTGTCCCAACGGCGCCGGCGCCGCCGTGCAAATGAACTGCAAGGTAAACACCCTGCTGACAAAAGAAGAGCGACACCGATGGTCGACATATCGTTCTATTGTATGCCGTCTTAGGTAAGTATGTTGCGCTGGTTATAGTTGTTTTAAAGTTTAAATCATGCTTTTCCTTCTTTTATAACGTGTGTTCCGTCCTTTATGAAAAATCATGTTATGCATTGACACCTTAAAACATTTTTCATTTGTTACTACTTAAGTTATTTTATGATGCGGCCCCTGTCATTTAAGGAATATCTTCCTTAACCCACTGGCTTATACAGCCGGCTCATAGCCGGCCGTAGGTTTCAAGTCCGTTGTTACATTGCGGGCCTTGAGGCGGGCCGAGTAGTTATAGCTTCTTCTTGGTGTTGTTAAAAGTGTATCTTTGTATTTAGTTTCCCACTGTAATATCTGTAGATCAGCCGGCCGCTGTGGCCGAGCGGTTCTAGGCGCTTCAGTCCGGAACCTCACTGCTTCTACGGTCGCAGGGTCTAATCCTACCTCGGCATGAATGTGTGTGATTTCCATACGTTAGTTACGTTTAGGTAGTTATAAGTCTAGGGGACCTCAGATGTTAAGTCCCATAGATCTTAGTCATTTGAACCACTTGGAATCTGTAGATACAGTCATAAATAGAGATTCTTTGCCTGCATCCCACGGAAAATAAAACAAAATTATGATCACTTTTATCTGTAAAAATTTTGCCCTTACAGTTCTCGTTGGAGCACCTCCAGTCCTCAGTCTACACCATGTAAGACCTGTGGGCACGTTGCGGAGTGTGGACAGGAAGGAGTGGAGTATCTTTCCTCGACCAGTCTCCGGGTGAAAATTTCGCTGGGCAAAGTTTACGGGACGCAGGTTTGATGAGTGTCTGATCCGTCCAAACATCAACTAACATGGCTACTCCGTGTCAGTACTGCGGTTTGGTTGAAAGCAGCGAGAAACTGCAGTGTTGAATATGTCTAGGAATTGCAGAATCTGGAATCTTGTGAAAGAGGAAAAAGAGAGAGAGAGAGAGAGAGAGAGAGAGAGAGAGAGAGAGAGGGAGGGAGGGGGGAGAGGAGTGTGGGTGGGTGGGTGGGTGGCATTATGTGATTGTGGAGCGTTGGTGACTTTAAAATTGAGAGGGAAGGGGGGAGGGGACTAAAGCTTGAATACAGTATGCAGGTCAAGCGGATGTAGGGTGCAGTAATTATGAAGATCTAAAATGATTCTCACATGACAGATTGCGAAAGAGGCCGATGTACGAGTAGCATCAGCGTCTTTCATAAATCGCACAGCTGCGCGCCACACGAAAATCGCTTGTCACAGACGATCCGTCAGTGACAGACTCTTGTCCGCGGGAGGGGTACGTCTTTGTTACAGGAACGGGCCGGTATGTCTTGCGATGTCGCTAAAGGTTTGAGCGATGCGGGTCAGTCAAAGCTTCGGGTGTGTATTTTTCGGCTGGATGCCTCGTGGTTTTCTGGTTCGACCTCTGTTCTCAAGAACTGCGTCACATTGGTCGTTGACAGCAGGCACCGTCAGGCTGTGAATGAACGCCTTTGCCTGAATGGAATGCTCTCTGTGGCCGGTCAGACCGCGACGCATCCTCGTGGGCAGGCGCTCAGTCGAGACACTGGAAAGCCTCATGTCTTACACGTAGCATCTAACTTTCCAGAATTCCTTGCAGATTTTTGATTTTTTTTGTGGTATTTTCCTTCATGAAAGCTATGTAAGAAACTTGTGAGCTGATATGAAGAAAACAACAGTCGCTTTTAGTAAAGTTTTCAATGTCAATAAACTTTACCAACAGCCGTATATTTTATGATATATGAAGCTAGAAAAATGAATTGCCGAAACTGGTTGCTATCAGAATAAAATATTTTAAAATATACGGTTGTTGGATAAGTGTACTGACATTGAAGTGCTTACCAGGCGATGTCCCCTGACCGTGATGGACCAACAGAGACTTTTAGTAATGTGCTCATTGGAATGAGGGCATGGGTCATGACCCACATGACAATCCATGACAATCGCTCCCTAACCCTCCCCCCCCCCCCCCCCTCCTGGGATCCTCGTCTGATTTCAACGAAATATACTGTGTCGATGAAGTTATACCAATAATAATTATTTTATTTTTCGGTTCATGAACTACCAGCAGAGCCAATAACAATAAAAAACGACGTCTCTACATGTCAAAAAACGCCACCAAAAACTATAAACTAAATGTAAACATGAAGTTTTTTAAAATTTTAAGTATAGGAACATAAGCAGAAATAAGTCTTGCTTAGTAACAGATATGTGTAGGTTTATGGTACACTGCTCAAGAGAATTAGGGTAACGTGATTTCGGCGTCTGCCACACTCCATTGAGCGATAACTGAGAACTGGGTATGTTACCAAATTATACCTTTATCTTCCACAAATTAAGTACACTACAAAACATCATTGCGTCCTAGATCGTTTCCATAAAATAACTGAAATGTCCGATAGGTGTCGAAAATAAAGTGTAAATAATAATCCATCCCGTCATCTTGGATGCTTTTCATTTGACTTCGAGAGCTTCAGTAACGTGCATGCACTCCGTGAGCGTTTATTTCTGCCTGATACCTACGTGAGATGCTTCGTGTAAGTCAACAGATGTCACCCTATGGTATCCCTTCCCATTCTTCAGTGAAAGCCCATGAGAGTTCTTGGAGAGTCAGTGATGGAACAGGACGACCGCGAAGACTTCTGTCAAGCATGTCCCACATATGGATGATGGGTCTTAGGCCGGGACTTACGGCCGGTCATTCCATTACTTCAAAGTCCAGGTTTCGTAAGGCATCCATAGTGTAGCTGGCCACATAGGCCGTGACATCAGAAGCAATTCAAGGCCATCACCGTAAGCGGCAGCCACCACATGGTCAAACAGGATCTGTTCGGTGTACTGCCAGGCGGTAAGGTGACCACGCACAACGACAAAATCCGCATGGCTGTCTACACTGAGCTCTCCCCTCAACATCACCGAAACTTGTAAATTTGTTGATTTTCTGGAAAACACGTGGCAGTTACCGCTCACCACAGGTCTCCATACACGAACACGGCCAACACCTTGCTTCAAAGGATATCTGGATTGGTCTATGCATAATACGTTTCACCAGTGACGTAGTTCATAGTTGACATGGGTACGTCAGAACTGAAGGTGAGCTGCGATATGTTTCCGTGTTGGAGTCACCAGATTTTGAAGTAATTATCTAATATAGACAGGTCATTGGTTAGAATCTCTTCTGTTGTCTTCATTTCCTGGTGTCGTACAGCTAGATTATTAAGACCACAGGTACGGCCTGTATCGAAATACGAGGGTCGTTCAATAAGTAATGACCAAAATTTAAAAAAAAAGGCCATTAATATACACAGACAAAGTCCTTGTTGGTGCTCCACATTCGATGTTTGTTCTGTGTGCCGGTGAAATTTCGAACCGTTTTGGCAGGTGGGAGAGCCGTAGTACAGCGTCAAAATGGCGTCTACATACGACTCACGGTACAAGCAAAATTCTGTTATTGAATTATTGTTTGCAGAAAAAGAAACCGTGATGAACATCCATGAACGTTTGTCTGCAGTGTATGGCGATGCTGCAGTTGATAGGAATACAGTTGGCAGGTGGCAGAGCCGTAGTACAGCGTAAAATGGCGTCTACATACGACTCACGGTACAAGCAACATTCTGTTATTGAATTATTGTTTGCAGAAAAAGAAACCGTGATGAACATCCATGAACGTTTGTCTGCAGTGTATGGCGATGCTGCAGTTGATAGGAATACAGTTGGACGGTGGATAGAGAAAGTTACACCCTCAGGAAATGCAGAAACAGAGCTCGATGATCAGCCACGCTCGGGGCGTCCTGCCACAGTCAGTGCTCCAGACATGCTGAATCGTGCGGATACCATTATTCGTTCCGACCGGCCTATCACGACTCGACAATTGGCTCTACAGATGTCGGTCAGCATTGGACTGCAATGATAGAGACTCTCGGATATTCAAAGAGGTCCTCACGATGGGTTCCACGAATGCTCACAGTGGACCACTAGATTCAAAGAAAGACCATTTCATCTGAATTGTTGGAGCTTAAAGATTCTCTACGGGGAACACACACAAAAGATGACGAGAGTGTCAGCCATATAATGAGAACATGGTTACGCCTACAGGACAAGAGCTTTTACCAGCAGGGAATACATGCTCTCTCACAACGTTGGCGAACGGCCATAGAACGTGATGGAGACTACCGTAGAAAAATAGGACATGGACAAGACATGTTGATGTATGTTGTCACCAAATTCTGACTCTTAATAATAAATATGTTCTGAGAAAAGAATTGAGAAGCAGTACTGATACGAGTGTTTCCCTAATCCTTTTGAACAGTGTGTAAGGGACAGTCAAATAAAAACAAGATAGATGGAAAAGTACATTTTTTATTCTTTCAAAAGCAATAGCCATAACTGTTAATACACCTGTCCCACAGTGAGACAAGACGGCCAGTGCCATCATGGATAAATTTTTGCGACACAATACGGAAACATGTTTGTACCCAGACAGACACTTCGTCCGAAGGAAATCAGCGGTCATGAATGTCTTTCTTCAGGACTCCAAAAAGATGGAATTCGTATGGGAGAGATCGGGACTATAAGGAGGATGTGTAAGGGATTTCCAGCGAAACTTCTGACCGCAGTTGAAACAACCTTGGCAACATGTAGGCCACGTGACTTCCATGTAAGCCCTGCGACGTTGAAGAAGAATTAACATATTTGGAAAATCGGTCTAAATCATTAACACAATGTGACGTCCACCCGCAGTTAACCCTGGATCCGCGTCTGAGACATGTCCCTATTGAATCAACGATTTTACAGTACTTGAACCAGGCTCCTAAAGAAGCGTTTGCAGCAACCATGGAATCAGTGAGTAAGGCTGAAGGGAAATTACGTGGATAAATGACGGTAGTTTAAAATTTTTTGTATGCCAGTTTTGTGAAAAAGAAATTCGGAGATCTTATAACTCGAATGCATCTCGTGAAGAGTCGTCATTAAGTACTAGCAGATTCTCCCTCACCTAAATCAGAGTGCTGGATTATTGGGTATGTAGACGAATCAAAAACATCGGTACAGATCGGAAATACATGCGAGCATTTGTGTTTTGTCGAAGTCAGTAGTAACTGAGACCCTAGCAGTCCATCACGTTGCTCGGCCGGCGACAAAGGACAGAGTTTTCAAATTCGCATTACGGTTAACCGTCCCTCTGGCCAACACCCCTCCAACCAACGCGTCCGCGCTCTGCTGTCTTATTGAGCTGGCGGTGATGGATTACTTCCAGCACTCTGTGTCTACCACGCGATGGAAAAATGATTCGTCCGTAGCAGCTGCCTTCAGAAATTTCATGCTACCGCACTGTCCGGTACACATTCAGCTGACAAGCTTTACGGCTCAGTTCTTTTTCGCATCTGCGCTCACTCACTGCGTGTGATACAAAGAAAAACTAATTTCAGTTAATGCTATACAGCACTATAAAAATACACAATTAATGTAAGAAACCGGTGCTTTACATTTCGGTATAGTGAATGTTTCACGGAAATGTTTCGCAACGTATAGGGCCTACTTTTATGAAAATAAAAGCACAGATTGTGACAGTTTTCCAGAGTCACTAGATATGTCCAAGGTTAGTACACCAGTAATCCGAGTAATCCTTCCCCCCCTCCCTCATCTCGATCCTTTAAAGAATCGCGTCTCGATGTTTACGTCCCATCTCCTGGACTATTGTGCCACCTGTTTATGAGTCGATTAGTAATTTAAGAAATATTCTCATTCTTCAAAATAATTCTACATTAATAATGGAAATAACTGTATTCTACGGTGTCATGGTTTATATTAAGTGTCTTATTTGGCTAATTGTAAGCATACAGTTAGGGGCTCGCGCTCCTGGTTTGTTTCAGTATCTATAGTTACTCACGACAACTCGTTCATTCTATTCCTTTCTGGTCTGTTTGTCTTTACAATTACAACTGCTATAGTTGCGTCTGTTCCGATGAATGTAAATGTTTGTTTCTAATTGAAATAACAAGATTCATTCAACCTTCTTTACGTCATTTCCTATCATTTACTATTCCGAAATGTGAAAGTCCAATGTGGCCGCCGTAATTTTACTAGTTGGGAGCTAGTGTAGTTTTGCGTAACGCCATTAACTTATTTTCATTCGTAGCAACCGTTACTTGTATATACCATTAAACAGTAGCTGCGCATAGTTTATTCGGTTTCGAAGTCCAATACTTTATTGGGTTATGCGATGTAGATAATTTTTCAGTAGATATGTATTTGAAATGCAACCGCACACGTCGAAGCTACCCCGTAACTTTTGGCTTTAGCAGAAATCAGTGTGTTTTTTAATGCGTTTGTTTGCATGGCCAACTTCTGCAGCAGCCGTTAAAATCAGTTATTATTTATTTTCCGTCTTGGGCTTGCTGCAAGCCGGCCGCTGTGGCCGAGCTGTTCTACGCGCTTCAGTACGGAAGCGCACTGCTGCTACGGTCACAGGTTCGAAACCTGCCTCGAGCATGGATGTGTGTGATGGTTTAGATTTAAGTAGTTCTAAGTCTAGGGGACTGATGACCTCAGATGTCAAGTCCCATAGTGCTTAGAGCCATTTGAGCTTACTGCAGTTTATTTTAGTACCAATTGTTTCTGGCTATTTCTATTTTGGTATTCATTTCTTTTTGGTAATTGTCTGTATCCAACGGTACTGTGTGTAGCCTGCGGATCGTGTATCTAAGTGCTGCCTGTTTTTTAGAACTAGGGTGTTATGTTGTCTCATGTATAACTGGTCTGTTGTAGTTGCTTTTTTTTCCTTGAGAAAGAAAGTAATTGGATCGAGATATGAGTAAAACGGAAAATATTACATGCAGTTTTTGCTAATAATTCAACGCCTAACCTAGAGATATTATTTAGCTTCGATAATCACTTCTACCAACTGCGACAGGTTTATAGCTGATCCTCTTGAAACATTAATGCAACCTATAAAAGGAAGATTTCCTGACTTTCATGTTGTTCAAATAATAATAGAGGTCAGTTATACGATGTGTGGTACAATGATATGATTCTGCAGGTACCTGGTGATAATTACTGAACTATATGGAAAATCCTAAATTAGTTACAAACTACGGTCTGCACACACTTCATTCAACATGTAACATGTTGTTCGGATTTAAGTTATGATAGGTTCGATATGTCTGCCATGATTGGCAATGATGTGGCGCAGACGAATAGCAGAAATTCTATATGACCCGCTGAACTGTCAGAATATCGATGCTTTCGATGAGCTCCTGAATGGCTGTTTTCAGCTGAGCAATGGTTTTGGGGCTATTTCTGTACACCTTGTCTTTAATGTAGCCCACAAAAAGGAGTCACATGTGTTCACATCTGGAGAATATGACGGTCAATCGAAAGCCGTGACAGTGGCCTCTTGGTGCCCCATAGCCAGAATGCGGTCCCTAGAGCGCTCTTCAAACACTCTCTATTTCCGTGAAATCGAGCTCCATCTTGCATGAACCACATCTTTGAAAATCAGGGTCATTTTGGATAATGGGGATGAAATCATCTTCCAAAACCTTTAAATACCGTTCGGTAGTCATCGTGCCATCAAGAATATCGCACCGATTGTTCCGTGACTGGACACTGCACACCACACAGTCACCCGTTGAGGATGAAGAGACATCTCGATCGCGAAATGCGAATTCTCAGCCCCCAAATGCGCCAATTTTGCTCATCGATGAATCCCTCCAAATGGAAGTCGCCAAACCAGACCATGCATGCGCATACTAATTCCCATCATGCCCCGCGGGCAACCGTGCGTCTTGAACGTCCTAACGCAAATCGTTCAGAAGTTTTGACGATTTTATTTCATATAGTTCAATAATGGTCATGCTGTACATTTAATGTTATGCGTGGATACTGCCTGCAAAATTTGTTGTAAATAACAGTGCAAAACTAATGAATTAAAACGTCGTCCTGGAGCTCAAGTTTTACTGCGAGAGCCACGAAAACGTAGTAATCGATAAACTTCTCTCCTTTCATTATTTTGTGGGCGGAGCAGTCAAGAGAAAATTTCGAATAGCTTTGAAACTACGGGTTAAGTTTGTTGGAAGTCGCTAAATACTTCATTCTCAAATACTGGATGGACATAGTCTCGGTAATTTGAGAGCCGAGATTTACGCCGGCTCAAGACATAAACGCAGCCTCTAACTTTAATCCTTGACTTTCGTGTTGAACATTTAAAGTATGACTATAGCTCTCAGTGAGTAGATTATGACTGCATTTAAAAGTTTTAAATCTCATCAATAAGTACATGAGATAGTGAAAATCAAATTTGTTGTTGGCCCTTGAAGCCGTTGTATAGGCAACCTGCACATGTTGCTGTGCACCGTGCACTTGTTTACCCATTTAGCAGCAATACATATATTTAGCAGAGTGACACCAAAAATGATTGAACGTACAGACGAATAAATCAACATTAAAACAAGCAAAGTTGTCTACAACCAGACGGTAGGTATGAACACCGCAGTGCCTTGCTATTGGCAGTAGTATTCCCTTTCCTTTCTCTGAACTGTCTTCCCCCTACGGTTATAAGTGCACCTACAGTTTAACATAGACTCCTAAACGCAGTGCAATATCGCATGTTTCATAAACAAACCATTGTCAAAGATGAAATACAGTGAGGTGACAAAAGTCATGCAATGTGCATATGTACAGACGGCGGTAGTATCGCGTACACAAGGTATGGAAGGGCAGAGCATTGGTGGAACTGTCACAGGTACTCAGGTGACTCATGTGAAAAGGTTTCCAACGCGTTTATGGCCACTCGACGGGAATGAGTAGACTTTCAACGCGGAATGGTAGCTGGAGCTAGACTCAAGGGACATTTCATTTCGGAAATGTTAGAGAATTCAATATTCTGAGATCCACAGTGTCAAGAGTCAGCCGAGATACCAAATTTCGGGCATTACCTCTCATCACGGACTATCCAGTGGCCGATGGCCTTCACTTAACGACCGAGAGCAGCTGCGTTTACACAGAGTTGTTAGTGCTGACAGACAAGCAACACTGCATGAAATGACCGCAGAAATTAATGTGGGACGTACGACGAACGCATCCGTTAGAGCAGTGCGGCGAAATTTGGCGTTAATGGGTTTTAGCAGCAGACGACCGATGCGAGTGCCTTTGCTAACAGCACGACATCGCCTGCAGCGCCTCTCCTGGTCTCGAGACCATATCGATTCGATCCTAGACGACTGGAAAATCGTGGCCTAGTCACATGAGTCAGGATTTCCATTGGTAACATCTGATGGTAAGGTTCGATTGTGGCCCAGACCCCACGAAGCTATGAACCCAAATTTGTCAACAACGTACCGCACGACCTGATTGTGGCTCCATAATGGTGTGGGCTGTGTTTACATGGATTGGACATGGTCCTCTGGTCCAACCGAACCGATCATTGACTGGAAACGACTGTGTTCGGCTTCCTGGAGACGATTTGCAGCCATTCATGGATTTCATTTTCCCAAACAACGTTGGAACTTTTATTGATGACAATGCACCATGTTAATGGACTACGATTGCTCGTGATTGGTTTCAAGATCATTTTAGACAAGTAGAGCATATGATTAGCCATCCAGATCGCTCTATAGGAATCCCATCGAGCATTTATGGGACATAACCGAGAAGTCAGTTCGTGCACAAAATCCTACACCGACAGCACCTCCGTAGTCATGGACGACTGTACGAGCAGAATGGCTCAATATTTCTGCAAGAGACTTCCAACGACTTATTGAGTACATATCGCGTCGAGTTGCTGCAATACGCCGTGCAAAAGGGAATCCGACACGGTATAAGGAGGTATCCCATGACTCACTGTAAGTGGTACGTGGTACATAAAAATTCAAGACAGATGGGAGTATCGCACCCTGCATTTGTGTCACTTACCCATTAAGCCACCGATCAATTTCGTGCCCAAAATTGGTATTTGGCCAAGCTGTCATTCATTGCAATAAATTATGTAAGTCGTGGCGTGTTTTCATTGTGAGTCGTGCTATTCCAAATAGCGGGTGGCTATAATGAAAGTGCAGCTAATAATGGAGGTACAATGTGAGCTGTAGGTACTGTATGGCAACTGGGCCTGATAGATATTCTAATACGCTAATGAGGAACAGATTTATGCTGGAAAAAGTAGTTCCACTTTTCGTCACAAGGGGCATGTCTAGCGCTGTAAAATGCAAGAAAGACATATAGAAATGTTTCCACTTGTAATGGATTATCAGCTCCACGTCAGCGAAAAGGTCAAACAAATGAGAAAGACATAATGTTGATTCTTTTGTAAACCGCCACTTGCACTGTATGTTCAGTATGGGCACTGGAGACGTCGACGAGATGCTGTATCCGTAAAACGACGTGTTGGTCACAGCAGTTCCGGTGAAATCCGAACATTGTGTTCCTATATACTGTCTTCAAATCAGCAAGAAACCGAATATGTCCCTGGTAAATGCATTCCTTTAGAGATCCGCAGAGCCGAAATTCACACGGTTTCTGATGAGATGATTTTCACGCCATGCATCTGGAAAACATTTGGCGATAAATCGTTCGTCGGTGATTGCATTAACCAGATCTTTCACTGGGCGGGCAACACGAGGTGTTGTCCCGTCTTGCATGAAACCAGTGGTTTCCGCACAGTTGTGCTCTTCCAAAGCATGAATGTCATGCTGTGCAAGGAGGTCTCGATAACGTGCAGGCGTCACCTTACACATGACAAACCCTATTTGTTTATTCTCTTCAAAGAAGAACAAACGGAGGGCAGAGGTGCTTGTGAATCCACACCACGCAGTCACATAGGCGAGTGCAGAGGTTCTTCGTGCACAACCCGCGATTTAACAATACCCCAGATTCGGAGCTTCTGTCCGTTCATTGCACCATGTAGTGTAAAATGTACCTCGTCACTCCATATAATATTGCCCGGCCACATGTCATCAGCTTCTACCTGTGCCAGGAACCGAAGAGAAAATTCAGGACGTTTCTCCGGATGATGAGGTTTCAGATCTGCACCTTTCTTGTCTTATACTGACGCCAGTCTAAAATAGACTGCAAAGCTTACTGTACTGTTGACTATGGGATGCACAATTCTCGTGACACTCAGTAGCACTAGCACTACCTGGTGAAGGTGCTGCACGGTCAGTTACAGCAACAGCAACCTCGTCAATAACTTCCAATGGGATGGGACACCTACCTCTTCCAGGTGCAACACTACGCTTACCCGAATTTCATTACCATCTTCTTTAAATCATTTGATGACAGCAGGCCTCTCCTCAGAGCTTTCAGTCGGCGATACGCTCTCACTGCAGCACGGTAATTGCTGCCGTTCACATAAAACAGTTCCACTAAAAGGCGCCGTCTCTTCTCGATAGCATCTGGCTTGCCAAATGACAGCGTGGATATTATTCCCTTATATTGTAAGGTGGCTATAATTTCGCACCTTACAAGCACTCATTCACATACTTTGCCGTGAACTGCACCCACAATTAGATATCATTTGATAGGTTTTACATGGTATATACGAATATTTAAAGGAGACTGACATTGCCGCGTACGCCTTGTAAGTAATTGTTAACGTTTATTACATGAAAGGTGACGGAGTGTCTTTATTATAAAAACGGCGTAATGAATGATTGTCTATACTAGTAGACGTTGGAACGCCAGTGGAGATGAAACAGCAGGCAGAACTCAAGCTCTGGGTGGAAGGCCTGCACAGGTGTCGGTCCTGCTTAAATATAGGGAGTAGCTAGACGGACGTCGTGGCACCTGACCTCTGGAGCACAATAGGGTGACGGGCGGCCGCTATTGTAGTAGGGCCGGAAGGATAACCGGATAATACTTCCGAACTCCGAAAATTTTGGACGTAGGTGAGAGGAACGAAGAAGCGGCACCTCGAAAACCACACAGGCTGGGTTATTTCCAAGGATTTTTACTCAGAAGCGTACCATTGTACGAGTATAGGTTTTTCCTCGCAAGCTTTCCACGCTGGACGAAAAAAGACTAAAATATGGTTGGTCGGCGTTCGGAAGAATCTGTAGAGAGGGAGAATATTCCGTGGTTTCGGGAATATGATTCGTTTTCGGACATACGATGGTGGGGAGCTGAGCCTTGCTGAGAAGCCAGCGGTGGAGAGACGAGGTCTTCCGTTGTGAGCGCCCGTGTGTGACGGTCGCTCGGTATCAGCTCTGTTGGTACAGACGTACTTGCTGTCTTTGCTCTCAGGAGAGTTTATAGCTAGAACAGTTAGCACTGTACTGTTGTGGACCTATACGATTCTGGACTTCACCTCCGGGTTGGAAGTCGTCGTAGAGTACGCAGCATTCAGTAATTGAGAGCACTTCCTCTGCCTATACTTACGTTGAGACGTTATCTGAGCTCCATTCTTATGGCTGGGAGTTCGCGTTTCTCATCTGTAGAACACAGAGAGGAGAAAACAGTATTAGAGTATATTAGTCAGAGGACCGTCTTCTTCCGTCCTAGTGTTTGAAAGAGTTTATTTGTGCCTGGAGTTCTTCCATCGTCGCAGACGAGTACGAGAACCATTGCTTCGACGCACCGGACGCAGTACATACGGTGATATCGCAGATTACTTCGGTTTATTAGGGTTATAAAAGCTAAACAGCTGTCATCAAGTTAGTTCATTTCCACTGAGATTCCACACCACTGTAGATTATTTTTGAAAGTACTGTCTTCCAGTGTTTGGTACGTGGATGATGTCAGTCATTTCGCGTTATTGACCTTCGATCGCGCAGTCATAATAAGGAGCAGAGTTCGGCAATTGATTAGTAATTTTACTTAGGAAATGTAAACTTTGTAATACGAAGGTGAGTCAAATGAAAACCTTAAATTTGTAATAACAAATCGAAATTTCGCGCCGTTATCCTGTAAGTTGGTAAGCGTGCTATAAACAGTGTGCAGAATGGCCTGTAAGTGGCAACATATGCAGATGCACACATACCATCGCAGTGTCAGAATAAAGATGGCCGTCCCGCTTGCGACTTGCACCAGAGAAGGACAGCGTTCTGTTATTCGGTTTTTACGTAGTGAAGGTGTGAAACCTATTGAAATTCATCGACGAATGAAGGTTCGTTACGGTGATGCATGTTTGTCACAGCAGCAAGTCTACGAATGGAGTAGGAACTTCGCAAATGGTGTGACTTCAGTGGAAGATGCTCCTCGTCCAGGTCAGGCACAACGAGTTGTGACTCCACGGAACATTACAGCAGTTGAAGACATAGTTTAGGAAAACCGCCGAGTGATACTGAATGACATTGCAGCATGTTTACAGATTAGTCATGGGTCAGCACACCACATTGTGCATGATGTGCTCCAGTTTCGCAAAGTATCTGCAAGATGGGTGCCACGGCAGGTGACCCCTGAAATGAGAGAAAGACGTGTTGATGCTTGTGAAGAACTTCTTCGGCCCTTGGAGAAGGTGATGGCTTCCTTGCAAGAATCGTTACTGGGTACGAAACCTGGGTTCACTTCCACCAACCCGAAACGAAGAGAGAGAGAGAGAGAGAGAGAGAGAGAGAGAGCAAGGAATGGCGCCATTCCTCATCACCAAAATCGAAGACGTTTCGAACAGAACCCTCAGCAGGGAAGGTTATGCTGACTCTTTTGGAATGAAAAAGGCGTCATTTTGGAGCATTACATGCCTAGCGGGACCACTGTCACCAGTGCATCATACACAGATCTCCCAAAAAAATCACTGTGCTGCTGATCCCGGCGGAGGTTCGAGTCCTCCCTCGGGCATGGGTGTGTGTGTTTGTCCTTAGGATAATTTAGGTTAAGTAGTGTGTAAGCTTAGGGACTGATGACCTTAGCAGTTAAGTCCCATAAGATTTCACACACACACATCCTAAAAAAATCATCTACGGCCTGCAATCAAATCAAAGCGACGTGGATTGCTGTCAGCAGGTGTCCTTCTGCAACATGACAATGCAAGGCCCCACACTGCCCGTACAACAGTTGCAACAATCACAGACCTGCATTTTGACCGAGCGAGGTGGCGCAGTGGTTAGACACTGGACTCACATTCGGAAGGACGACGGTTCAATCCCGCGTCCGGCCATCCTGATTTAGGTTTTCCGTGATTTCTCTAAATGACTCCAGGCAAATGCCGGGATGGTTCCTCTGAAAGGGCACGGCCGACTTCCTTCCCCATCCTTCCCTATTCCGATGAGACCGATGACCACGCTGTCTGGTCTCCTTCCCCAAACCAACCAACCAACCAACCTGCATTTTGAGTGTCTTCCTCATCCACCATACTCACCAGACCTTGCCCCAAGTGATTTCCATATGTTTGGACCACTCAAAAACGCAATGGGAGGAAAGAAGTTCCGTTCTGATGAAGAGGTACGCCACGCGGTGCATGAGTGGTTGCGCGGACTGCCAAAAGAATTTTTTTCTAAAGGAATTTATGCACTTTGTAAGCGCTGGAGGACTTTCATTGAGCGTGGGGGAGATTATGTTGAAAAGTGATACAGCTTTGTACCACTTCCGCACAGTAAATAATATTTAAAAAAATATTTAAGGTTTTCATTTGACTCACCCTCTTATAAAGGTTTTTTTTTTTTTTCTACGGTAGATATATAAGCAGGAACAACGTTTATCATTTAGTAGTATTAGTTGCCTTAGTCATTCATTTATGTTTAGGCTGTAATTTATATGTTAAAGTCCATTAAGAGATCCTAAGATCTGCTTCAGGGGGTAGTCAGACAGAGCCAAATTTTCATTTTAGCGTTTATTATTTGCCGTTTTACACCTGCCTGGAGTAGCATATTGGAATATAAACAGTATACAGGGCCAGATATGCACCTGGTGGCATTAATTGGAACATTTTTTTCGCGTAAATCGATTCCGCATTAACAAATCTACCAAGAGTCGCTACCACTCTGGACCTCCGTGAGTGTCTATACTTTAGTTATAACCACCCTGTATCTCCTACACAAGATCAAAGTCGAGTTGTATTCTCTGCTCACAAGAAACACGAATTCATCGGCAACAGAACAATCACTTGTGCACTGTGCCACGTGCATAGCCAATCTAGGGAAGTAAAAGTGTACTGTATCTCATGCAGAAAAAGGTTCCTTAAGTTTTCTTTTAAAACATGAAGATTTTTCGCCTAGTTGAATGCGTCCAACTAGTTGTATAAGCTTTGCCTGTACAGTCTAGCTGCTACAGACTTTGTCGTTGCTCCTTCACTTTTAAGCTCACCTACTGAAAAGAGCACAATGATTGCTTTGGAGTGGACGCGGGTCACTGAAGTGGTGAGTATGTAGCATTCCTTTATGTGAAACTAACACAGCAGGGTGGATCGTCGTGAAGACGTGACATGACGGGAGACATGCTCAGATTTCACTGGAACTGCTGCGACCAACACGTGCATCTCGTCGACGTCTCCGTTGCCCATACTGAACATACTATGCAAGTGGCGGTTTACAATAAAATCAACATTACGTATTTCTCATTTGTTGACCTTTACTGCCCACGTGTAGCTTATAATCCATAACGTTTGGAAACATTTCTATATGTCTTTCTTGCATTTTACAGCGCTAGATTTTCACCTCGTGATGAAAACTGGAACTATTTTTTTCCAGCATAAATCTGTACCGCATTAACGGATTAGAATATCTATCAAGTCCCGCTGCCATACGGTAACTACAGCTCACATTGTACCTTCATTATTAGCTGCACTTTAATTACAGCCACCCGCTATTTGGAATGCCACGGCTCACAATGAAAACAGTTTGGAATGCTGGCACGACTTACATAATCTATTACAATTGAATGACAGCTTGGCCAAATATCGATTTTCGGCACGAAATTGATCGGTGGCTTAATGGGTAAGTGACACAAATGCAGGATGCGATACTCCCATCTGTCTTGAATTTTTATCTGAGTCATGGGATACCTCCTTATACCGTGTCGGATTCCCTTTTGCCCGGCGTTTTGCAGCAACTCGACGCGGCATGTATTCAACAAGTCGTGGGAAGTCTCTTGCAGAAATATTGAGCCATTCTGCTCGTACAGTCGTCCGTGACTACGGAGGTGTTGTCGGTGTAGGATTTTGTGCACGAACTGACTTCTCAGTTATGTCACATAAATGGTCGATGGGATCCATGTCGAGCGATCTGGATGGCTAATCATATGCTCTAATTGTCCAATATGATCCTGAAACCAATCACGAGCATATGTAGTCTAACGACATGGCGCATTGTCATCCATAAAAATTCCAGTGTTTTTGGGAACATGAAATCCATGAATGGCTGCAAATCGTCTCCAGGAAGCCTAACATAGCCGTTTCCAGTCAATGATCGGTTCGGTTGGACCAGAGGACCATGCCTAGTCTATGTAAACACAGCCCACACCATTATGGAGCCACAACCAGGTCGTGCAGTACCTTGTTGACAACTTGGGTTCATAGCTTCGTGGGGTCTGCGCCACAGTCGAACCGTACCATCACATGTTACCAACTAAAATCCGGACTCATGTCCTTTTTGCACATGCACATCACTGAACCGCGAATGAAGTCACCCGATTTGTTGGTGCATCAGCGCGGACTGTCCAACGTGTCAACAAAGAATGGTGTACCACTCACAGCCGTCAAACACCGCGTAATAACAGTGGTCGTCCATAGATCTTAACCGATAGGGACCGAAAACGTGTGTCACGTCTTTTCAGTGACAATTGGTTTTAAACCAAACAGCGTTCTCTGCTGGCAATGGAGGTGCATCTCAATCAGTGTCTGACCGAACATTGCGAAGAGAACTGCCTACAAGCGTATTTGAAGGAGGGTAGCTCGCTAAAATCCATCCCTCACGCCGATACTTATAGCTGCACGTCTTCAGTTAACAAAACAGGACAGTAACTGACTGGAGACTTGTAGTGTGATTCGCCAACTCGTGTGTTTACTTCTTTCACGCAAGGCCTTCATCGCATTAGCGTCCGATGAGGCGGTTACCCCGCAGTGTGTAGACGTTGTAGCCTGGCCAGAGGTAGTTCCGTGGCGTTTTTGGAGTGTTTTTCGAACCATGACATGAGACGACACACCCAAGTTATTGTGAACATCAACCAGGATGTTTATTCAAAAATTCTCGTTGATCTGGTGTTGCCTTTTATTCTGGAGCTTTGTGATTACGAGTACGCTATGGACATTCCCAAGATGACAGTAGCCGTATTGCAAGGTCTGCGTGCTTAAGTTCGTGTTTTGACGAACACTCAGATACCCTATCCCACTTAGACTGGTTCGCTTTGACATCCTATCTTAATCCGATAGCAAATGCCTGTGACTGTCTTGAGCAGAGAGTGAACGTAGGAATCAACATCACCGTAATTTGGTAGCTCTAAAGGATCTAATCGTACTTCAGCTGGTACGGCGTATCTGAAGGTTCTTGGGTACTCCTTTCTTCGCCCATCTGACGTCAGTATTACGGCCAGAAGCGGTGTCACGCGGTATTGGCATGATGCAGTCTGCGGGGTGTGCTTTCGTTTACCATAATGGTTTATTAAGAATAGCCAACCTTGCTTTCACCCGCAAGGGAGGGATAACGGGCTGTCGCTTTCGCATTGAGGAGTTTGGGTTCAAATGAATCAAAATGGCTCTGAGCACTATGGGACTCAACATCTGAGGTCATCAGTCCCCTAGAACTTACAACTACTTAATCCTAACTAACCTAAGGACATCACACACATCCATACCCGAGGCAGGATTCGAACCAGCGACGGTAGTGGTCGCGCGGTCCCAGACTGAAGCACCTAGAACCGCTCGGCCACACCGGCCGGCACTGAGAAGTTTGGCTCTGTTTTTCTCATAGTATCGGTTTCGTTGCTGACAGGCGTTCAGACTGAGAGTCCGCACTATTTGAAGGTTGGAAGAGTGGAGAGTAAGGCTGACAGTTGTCCCTGAGGGAATACTTGCAGCTGTTCCTGTTTTGAGCAGTATTTGGATCACCTTCCATCGCCTGAACATAAAACCATTACTCTGCTGCAACGAGGAGATTGCTCAGTATGATAATTGGCGTCAAAAACTTGAACATACATATTTGCTCTGTACTGCTGGAGTTCTTTGAGCAATGACAGGTTTCAATAATGCTGGCGAGTGGGCAACACTTTGGTGGGCCCATAAGGATTGGAACCAACAAAGCTTGAAGCAAAGCTATCGACCGTTTCACGATTTTCTTTCATTTTGCCAGGGTATATTTCCAACTTGCAGGCCTTATTAGAGATGGGCCACGGCTATGAAAGGCGAGGTATATTCACGTCGAACAGGAATTCACTTTTTTGTGTTAACAAGTACATTATACGTACAATAATGTGAAACAGGGCACGTTGTAGGTTCAAACATGTACAGGGGCTTGAATAAACGTATCTTTCACATAAATGCCCGAATTCCTGGAACAAATTCTTTAGACACCTCCTCCCCCTCCCCCAAACACCTCCACCCCACCCTCTTAAAAAAAACCTCCGGTCTGTCGTCTAGTTTATCTTCATATGTGTGTGAAATCAACGCCACGTAAGTATCGTGCAAACATTGGCTGCGTTCCAGCAGTCAGGTCGTGAGGTGAAAATACTTCAGAATAATAATCACAATCTGATGGTGTTTGCGTACATGAAAAGAGCATACAGCTTGCAATATAGTTGTTTTCAGAAGATGTTCAGTCAGGTGGTGTCTCTGCACATTAAGGAAACAGAGTAGACTACTTTCACTCAGCAATCCCTTACAAGGAAGTGCGGACGTGTTTTAGAGTCTCCTTGGAGAATCCTTTCTATCGATGTGTTGGCTATGTTAAAATGACCTCGAATGCAACGCCGAGTTTTCACCAAACTCTTACCATGATGATAATCTGATTTCACCACGTAGTCGCATTGTTCACCTGACCAACTTTCCATTGCATCTAAAGGGTAGTCAATGCAGATGGTGAGAGCTAGTGCTCCACGTCTTCCTGTGCTTCACCTCCATCTGAAATAATCCTGTTTCACCAGCAGACCCGGTAAATATGTTTCACGACAGCCATCGACTCAGCGTTCTCCAGTTTCCTCTATAATGGATTTCAGCCTAAATCTGCTAGAAACTTGGTCCATCTTTAAAGTCATCCAGCGCTCCAAGTCTTCTTTTACTTCACCCTCTTCTAACTGCAATCTTTTCAAATACTCTTCAATTTAGACAATTGCTTCGATGATGCTACACTGCAGGAAATTTCTTCGAAATACAGAATTATTCGTAAGTACCTCCGGTGTTTCAGAAGAGACTGCACTATAACAACAAGACACACAGAAAACAGACACATGTCTGAGGACAGAGCAGCTCTCCAAGTTTTTAATTCACATTTCAGGTGCTCAGTGCGAGCATCTTCTGTGACTCGGCAAACGTCAATACGTGCGTGCGATCCATTAACGTCACTGGTACCAATTGCACGGCAAGCCGTGTCAGCAGCTCACTTCGTAAACTTGTTCACTGGGCTGCTTATCTACAAGCGCAAAGTATTCGATGACACAAAACGGAGCGGGTGATTTGTCTACCTGTATTACGAATGGAAACTTGCAGAGAAGCTCTGTCCACTGAAATGTCGATTCTCTGTATGTGTTGTAATTTTCATTTGTTTTCTGGAATCTCTCAGGTACTTATGAGTAACCCTGTATCTGTCTTATCCAAGATGTTCTCTTCATATCATTTTAGTAGTCTTCTTTCGTTTGCAGCACTTAGAAGTAGTTCTTCATTTTAATTTAAAATCTTTTAAGCAATTGTTTTTAGAACAGCATTTCAGAACTATAAAAATATTTTGTCTCTTTCTTTTTGAATATGCATGATTCGCTGTCATACATACTCTAAGACAAAAATGCAAAAAAAAAAAATGCGAATAACGTTGTTATTACTTTGTTGTTTATGTATTTTTGGAATTACATGATTAACCTTGTATCAGTGGCAGACTAACTGGGGAGCGGAGAGGGCCTCCATATCTAGAGTCCACCAGTTTTGGTCAAATCTCAAACAAGGCCAAAACATCTTCAGTAAATAACAGGCAGTCTGGACGTCGAGCCCCCACACATATGTAAAATACACACAAAAAAATATACGATGCACCACGAAGGAGTTATCAGAACGGGACTGAAATCGGTAGATGTGATGAATATGTGCAGACAAACAAATGATTACAGTTTCAGAAAAATTGGATGATTTAGACAAGAGAAAGAACTTTACGAACTGACATATTTCCTGTTGTCTTCCGTCTCGGACTCTTTGGCTGACGGTTGTCCGATAATCTGACAAATATCGGCCGAAGAACGCGAGATACAGAAGCCAACAGGCAGTTTGTCAACAACTGCTCAATTCGTGATACCACATCGTTACAGTTTGGTATCACGAACTGAGCAAGTCAATAACGCTCTGGTCCACTTCTAGCCTTTATTCGAGCAGTTATTCGGCTTGGCATTGACTGACAGAGTGGTTGGATTTACTGATGAGGGGTATAGTGCCAAATTCTGTCCAATTGGCGAGTTGGAGCGCAAAATTACGAGCTGGATGCAGAGGCCTACCCATAATGCTCCAAACGTTCTCAATTGGGAAGAGACCCATCGACCTTGTTGGCCAAGGTACGATTTGGCAATCACGAAGACAAGCAGTAGCAACTTTCTCTGTGAGCGGGCGGGCATTATCTTGCTGCCGATATGGTTGCACTGTCGGTCGGAGGATGGCATTCACGTATCGTACAGGCGTTACGGCTCCTTCAAAATGGTTCAAATGGCTCTGAGCACTATGGGACTCAACTGCTGAGGTCATTAGTCCCCTAGAACTTAGAACTAGTTAAACCTAACTAACCTAAGGACATCACACACATCCATGCCCGAGGCAGGATTCGAACCTGCGACCGTAGCGGTCTCGCGGTTCCAGACTGCAGCGCCAGAACCGCGCGGCCACTTCGGCCGGCCACGGCTCCTTCCATGACCACCAGCGGCGTACGTCGGCCCCACATAATGCCACCCCAAAACAGCAGGGAACCTCCACCTTGCTGCACTCGCTGAACAGTGCGTCTAAGGCGTTGTTCAGCCAGACCGGGTTGCCTCCAAACACGTCTCCGACGATTTTCTGGTTGAAGGCATATGCGACACTCATAGGTGATGTCAATCCTGAGCATTCCATGCAGCATGTTGTTGGGCCCAAATGTACCACGCTGCATGGTGTCGTGGTTGCAAAGATGGACATTGCGATGGACATCGGGAGTGAAGTTGCGCATCACGCAGCCTATTGCGCACCGTCTGAGTCGTCACACGACGTGTTGTGGCTGCACCAAAAGCGTTATTCAACATGGTGGCGTTGCTCTCAGGGTTCCTCCGAGCACAATCCGTAGGTAGCGGTCATCCACAGCTGTAGTAGCCCTTGGGCAGCCTGAGCGAGGCATGTCGTCTACTCTTCCTGCCTCTCTGTATCTCCTCCATGTCCGAATAACATCGCTTCGGTGCACTCAGAGACGCCTGGACACTTCCCTTGTTTAGAGCCCCTCCTGGATCGAATCGCGGTATTGACCTTATAGGTATGGTTGGACTACAGACAACACGAGCCGTGTTCCTAGTTCCTGGAATGACTGGAACTGATTGATTGTCGGACCCCCTACGTCTAATAGGCGCTGCTCATGCGTGGTTGTTTACATCTTTGGGCGGGTTTAGTGATATCTCTGAACAGTCAAAGGGACTGTGTCTGTGATACAATATCCACAGTCAACGTCTATCTTCAGGAGTTCTGGGAACCGGGGTGATGCAATTTTTTTTTTTTTTTTTTTTTTTAAATAAAGGACTTGACAGTATCACTATGACACTGCATCCTGTCTGGTCGGCATTCATGCCCTGATTCCATTGGGAAGGTTGACACATAGCTGTTGTTTCGTCTCCTGAGGCAAGTTGGCCCACGACTCTTATAACTGGTTCTTCATATCCTGGGTACTCGCACTGGGACAGAGTTGATGTCTAAGCTGACTGGTCCCACACATGTTCTACAGGGAAGAAATTTGTGGACACTTATGGCCACTGGAGTACCTGAATAGCACACAGACCATTCGTAGAGACACGTGTCATTCTTGCTCGAGCATTGTTCTGCTGAAAAATGGCAGCATGTTAACGGCAACACATGAGGATATGCGGTGGCAGTCACGTACTGTTGTCGCCAGACCTCTCAATCACTACCAGCAATTACCTGAAATTATACCAGATTACTCATTACTCCATGACTCCACGAGTAACAACGCTATGTCTCTACAAAACGTAGGATGAATGGGACCTCTCCGCAAATAGTTGCCATATTCGCCGTCTATGGCTATTTGAGACGGCACAAAACCTCGATTCATCGCTGAATACAAAGCGACCCCATTGATCAGCATCCCGTGCTCACGGTCATAACACCACTCCAGATGCCACCGTTTGTTTTACGGTGTTGATAACAGCCTAGTAACTGAACAGTAATTCTCTAGTACGGCTGCTGCTAGTCTCCGACCAATGACGCAGGGTACCCATTACTGTTCTCCGGTAGCAGGCACAGATGCGAAGCGACTGCGATGTGCTTGGTGCAAAATACGGCTGTGGTGGTCAGCCGTTGGCGACCGGAACCTTGATGACGAGTATGGCTGCCCTTAGGTTCCGATGGAGTCCAGCAACGGACCACTCTCATAGCCTAGATCTGGATATGGCAGGAGCCAATTTGAGGCCAATGATGACTTTCGAACTTTGTCAGGTGCTGCTGATGCTGCCTCACGAGTACACAGCATATCCTCGCCCTTCATAGCGATACCGAGCGAGGTGGCGCAGTAGTTAGAACACTGGACTCGCACTCTGGAGGACGACGGTTCAAACCCGAGTCCAGCCATCAAGATTTAGGTTTTCCGTGATTTCCCTAAATCGCTCCAGCCAAATGCCGGGATGGTTGCTTTGAAAGGTCACGGCTGATTCCCTTCCCCATCCTTGACACCATCCGAGTTTGCCCTCCGTCTCTAATGACCTCAATGTCGTCTGGACGTTAAACTCAATCTTCCTTTCTTCCTTACTTCACAGTGATCAGTCAAAATATGACGCTGTCTACGCCCGTTGTGTATCCTGCCATGCCTGGTAACAACACTAAAAAGGAACAATACTGATGAACTCTGGTAGCCGTTCTACCTGTCAAAGAGTATTGCTACTGTGGTCATCTACATACCACACGATGACGTGTGCGTGTACAAAGTTCCTTTGGCATACGAGTATTTCTTCTGAGTGCTCCACATTTTTTGTCACGCATTGTAGTTCTCATGTCCAGTATGTGGTTCTTATTCTGAGCTCTGAATCTTTATTGTCCTCTGCCGAGCCCCACACAAATATAGTACTTCCTAGCCGCGTCCTCAGAGGTTCTCATTTTACACTCTCGACCAGCGTGTTTGGCTGTCGCAAATGGACAGGCAGCAGGCCTCAGTTGGCATTCCTCGCCCATCCATCCCGCGCGCCTGCCCCCGCTGACTCGTCCCGCGCCGGGGTGGTTCCCTCACCGCTGCGAAAGGACAGACAAAAAGCGTGCAGAGCGGGACAGGGGAGGGGGCCGGCGCGACGCGATTGTGCCGCGAGCGACACGTGCTCCCGTGATTTATCGGCCGTCGCCGGAATACAAACTGCGCGCCGGCCAGCACAGAAGACGTCCGACGTCCTGCGCGGCCGCCACCATCTAGAAGCGTCGCCCGCCGCGCCGGCGCGGTTCCTGGCCTCGCCTGCCCAGCACACGACACACCTGCTCAGCCACGACCGGGCTGCGTGTGCGCGCGTAATCGCAGTGCCGAAATAAAATAGCCGTGCGGAGGAATTATCAAAAGAGAATAACGCTTGACTGACTGGAGCTACAAATACGAAGCCCATACTGAAAATCTTAAGCAACCCGTTGTTAAAAAAATAACAAAATGACTGCAGCAGTGGCTGCACATGTAGTACTGTCATGTCCTACAATGTGGTGGCCTATAGCCTTTTGACTTACGCTGATGGTTGTTGTTGTTGTTGTGGTCTTCAGTCCTGAGACTGGTTTGATGCAGCTCTCCATGCTACTCTATCCTGTGCAAGCTTTTTCATCTCCCAGTACCTACTGCAACCTACATCCTTCTGAATCTGCTTAGTGTATTCATCTCTTGGTCTCCCTCTACGATTTTTACCCTCCACGCTGCCCTCCAATACTAAATTGGTGATCCCTTGATGCCTCAGAACATGTCCTACCAACCGATCCCTTCTTCTGGTCAAGTTGTGCCACAAACTTCTCTTCTCCCCAATCCTATTCAATACTTCCTCATTAGTTATGTGATCTACGCATCTAAGCTTCAGCATTCTTCTGTAGCACCACATTTCGAAAGCTTCTATTCTCTTCTTGTCCAAACTATTTATCGTCCATGTTTCACTTCCATACATGGCTACACTCCATACGAATACTTTCAGAAATGACTTCCTGACACTTAAATCAATACTGGATGTTAACAAATTTCTCTTCTTCAGAAACCCTTTCCTTGCCATTGCCAGCCTACATTTTATATCCTCTCTACTTCGACCATCATCAGTTATTTTGCTCCCCAAATAGCAAAACTCCTTTACTACTTTAAGTGCCTCATTTCCTAATCTAATTCCCTCAGCATCGCCCCACTTAATTAGACTACATTCCATTATCCTTGTTTTGCTTTTGTTGATGTTCATCTTATATCCTCCTTTCTAGACACTGTCCATTCCATTCAACTGCTCTTCCAAGTCCTTTGCTGTCTCTGACAGAATTACAATGTCATCGGCGAACCTCAAAGTTTTTATTTCTTCTCCATGAATTTTAATACCTACTCCGAATTTTTCTTTTGTTTCCTTTACTGCTTGCTCAATATACAGATTGAACAACATCGGGGAGAGGCTACAACCCTGTCTTACTCCCTTCCCAACCACTGCTTCCCTTTCATGTCCCTCGACTCTTATAACTGCCATCTGGTTTCTGTACAAATTGTAAATAGCCTTTCGCTCCCTGTATTTTACCCCTGCCACCTTTAGAATTTGAAAGAGAGTATTCCAGTCAACATTGTCAAAAGTTTTCTCTAAGTCTACAAATGCTAGAAACGTAGGTTTGCCTTTCCTTAATCTTTCTTCTAAGATAAGGTACACTGATGGTAACACTAACTAAATTGAATATACGGAGCGTTCAAAAAGTCGCGGTGTCTATATAAACTTCGCATTTAAGAACATCTTCTTCGTATTCGTCATCGTCTAACAACTCGTGAATATCCTCATCTAATTTAACGAGGCGGCTCATAACGCTTCCCAATCTGTCACTGTAATATTTATAATCCGCGATTTCCGATGTGTCTGACAACCTTGCAACTTCCGCTACGAGTCGCGTAATGTTTGCTCTTTCTCTCATACGTTTTCTCTTTAGAGAGTGTAACTGTGCTCCTGGTTTGTGGTCTGGCATGTCCATTCCGTCAGATTACTCCAAAGTTTAAAGTAGTGTCGGCTAGCGATCAGCTGGTCCTAGTAAGGCGTTATCTTTGGATCGCTAGTCGTTCAATTGATGGTCGCTAGATGGCAGCACTAGTCATAAACAACCAACAGGCGAAGCGTAGGATCTGATAATTCGTTAAAGCGCTAATCGAACAGCTACAATAGCAGTACAGAGCGGCAATAATGTGATAAGTTGCCTTTACAAATGGCACTACAAAACATGTCGTGTGATAATTCAACTGAACTTAGCTGTGTATGCAGGCGGTTGTCGCCGAAGAGCTTCTTGCGTGGTGTGACAAATCGCTGCAGTAAACCCCCTCGTAGAAGCTGCTGCCAGCCCGCCCCCTTTGGGGGGAATTGAAATTCAATAAATGAAACAAAAAAAAAAACCCTCGTAGTATTGCCGCGTGACGTGCGTCCAGAATTCGTGTTTCACAACGGTAATCGTGGAAATTGTCTCCCGGGTTTCTGCACCAAATTCTTATGTCATGAATCACAGTAGAGCAGTGATTAGCAATCTAACAACACTTTATTACATAGTCACAGAACATGCAATACAACATGTCAAAGATACACTGTCCTAAGAGTAAACAAACAGTCGCTCAGTTGCCCGAAGTACATCACTCTGTGACATACGGTGTGTTCAAAAAGTCTCTCCGCAGTGCCGTATGATAGCTGCGCGTGCCGTGTGCCACAGTGAATATACCGAAATGAAACTCAGTGAAATACAAGTTATTAATTTATTGAATATTCCTTTTTCCTTACAAATTTTCATATTAAATGTTGAACGTGTCCACCTTGTTGTTGAATACACTATTCAGTTCGTCTAATCATGTTTCCAAACACAAGCTGTAACATTTCTTCTGTAACAGAAGCAGTGAAAGTGGATATTGGAATTTTCAATTCATCGATGGATTTTGAACAATTTTTATAGACAGTTGCTTTCGCTGCATCCCAGAAGAAAAAGTCAGGTGGTGTTAGGTCAAGCGATGGTGGAGGCCAAAGTCGCTGTGAAATTATGCGGTCACCAAAAACATCAGCAAACAGTGACTCTGAAACGCGAGCTGTATGCGCGGGTGCACCATCTTGCTGAAAATAGCCGTTCGGTATTTCACTTCTCCTATGAATGGGTACAGAATATCACTGCGCCATCGTTGTGCGTTTGTTGTTTCGTTGAAAAATAAGGGACCCACAATCCAACGTCTAGAAATTGCAATACAAACTCCTATTTTCACATAATGAAGTGATTCCTCATGAATACAGAATGGATTTGCAGTACTTCACATACGAGAATTTTACGAGTTCATGTACCCGGATAAACGGAACCACGCCTCATCAGTGAAAAACATTTCATTAAGAATAACCCTTCCATTTTATTGAACGAAATTTTTGAACCGTTGACAATAATGCAGTCCCTTGCTTTGATCAGTATTTCACTTAGCACAAGTTCTGCTATGAATGTCACTTTGTATGGAAGAAGTTCTAATTTTTTCCTTACAGCTCTGTGGGCCGTTCCGACACTAACGTCGATTTTCTAGGCAAGTTTTCTTACTGACTTGCTCGGACTCATGGACATTTTATCGAAAATATCGAGTATTTTATCCTCAGACAGAACGCTAGGAGCCGGCCGCTGTGGCCGAGCGGTCCTAGGCTCCTCAGTCCGGAACAGTGCTGCTGCTGCTACGGTCGCAAGTTCGAATCCTGCCTCGGGCATGAATGTGTGTGATGTCCTTAGCTTAGTTAGGTTTAAGTAGTTTTAAGTCTAGGGGACTGATGACCTCAGGTGTTAAGTCCCATAGTGCTTAGAACCATTTGAAGCAATTTTTAAAATGCTAGGACGACCACTTCACGGTGCATCTGTCACTGAATTAATCAAATATCGCGCAGTATCGCGATGTGGGAGTGTTGTCTCCGGGAAAGCTGAATTAAATGTTTGACGAACTGAAACAGTGTTTTTACCGCCAGCTTCGAACACTTGTTCGACTAAAAACATACGTTCTTCTATGGTTAGCATTGTAACAGTGACAAAAATGAAACAAACGAACAAAGGAACTAAACTTAAACGTTCACGTCAACACGTAACGACACACCAACGATACTATTGACGCTGGCTGAGATAAACGAAAAAGCGGAATGTTGTGAGAGTCCACTTGAAGGGAAGTAACCCAGGCAGGCAATCGTACGGCACTGCGGAATGTATTCGCAATCGCGAATAAGGACAACCTTCAGATGTAGAATCAAATGACGACTATGAAAATTTGTGCCAGACTGGGACTCGAACACGGATTTCCCGCTAGTCACCAACAGTCGACCTACCATTTTGCTATCCGTGCAGGACTTCCGCCAGACCCATACTTCCATACGTCGTCAAGCATGCGTCTACAAACTGTACTCGTATATCCATTATGTATATTCCCTTACAGGTCAGACGTTGTACTTGAAAGTCGCTTGCCGAGTATCGGCAGAGAAATACGATATTTCAGCGCATAGTGGACAGCATATGGCATTTTTCGTGCGGCGTCGGATCGTGCACCGATAGCCAAATGACGGTACGGTAGCTCAGCGTGTTCGGTCAGAGGCTTAGCTGCCCACTGCAATAAAAAAACTGAGCTAACGGATCAACGATGAACCTTAACTGGTGTCGTGGGACGTCCGTCGCGAACATATCCAACGAACAATTATGAGATCAACGTAAAAAAAAGTGACAGCTCGCGATGAGCGGAATATCCGGGTTCGAGTCCCGCTCGAGCACAAATTTTCATTGTCCTGATTCCATTCTACTGGTGATGGTTGTCCATATTCTCAGCTGCGAATACGTTTCGAGCACAAATTTTCATTGTCCTGATTCCATTCTACTGGTGATGGTTGTCCATATTCTCAGCTGCGAATACGTTTCATCTATTTCATAACGTCTGCAGTCGCCGCAATGCCTGTTCCTTTGGGAATGCAAGCATGTATATATTAATTTCATGTATATAAGGTGACATGACTGAATGACAATTGATACAGTAATTAGTTTATTAATAAAGGTGTTAATATGGGAAATATAAAACTGAATGAAAAGTCCAATAGTCCGCTATAGCTGTATTTATTCAAGTCAATTACAGACCCACACGACCGTTTTCGCAACTTTTCAGTTGCATCTTCTGGTGTTTATAAGTGATGAGACATGATGTGGTTACAGAGTGTCACAGAGTATCTATTTTAGCTGTGGTTGCCTCAATTTTTAAAATTATATGTATAAACTAAACTGTTAAAATATATGTAAATTTTATAATTGACCCTTTCACTGCTGCGGCGCAGGCCCATTTGGCCGAGCGGTTCTAGGCGCTTCAGTCCGGAACCGCGCTGCTGCTACAGTCGCAGGTTCGAATCCTGCCTCGGGCATGAATGTATGTGATGCCCTTAGGTTAGTTAGGTTTAAGTAGTTCTAAGTCTAGCGAACTGATGACCTCAGATGTCAAGTCCCATAGTGCTCAGAGCCATTTGAACCATTTTGAACTGCTGCGGCCGTGTACACACATCCTGCTACGCTGTTACCCACATGTATACTACGCGTCACTGGGGTATTCAAACATAGCTACAGATGTCTGTAAAAAGAAAAAGAAAACTAGTTTAGATATCTTGAACCGTTTACGAGATACGACCATTCTTATGACCACGTGATTCGCGATACGCAAGGTCGTGAATGGGCGAGTCACGGGCGACTGTCTTTCGGATATAAAATCTAACAACTCGAAAATGAAATTAGATCTCCTTCTGCTCTTAATTTCAAATAAAATTTCTGTTTCTTCTCTACATTTCATTTGCAGCAATGTAAGAGCTAAAATCAGTTATCCGAAGGTTTACGCATTGCGTTTCTACTGTAAGTAGGCTGTTTATCTTTTCTTATTGGCAACGTTACGTAGCGCTCTGTATGAAAATCACTGGCTGTGCTGTGTGCAGTCTGTGGGTAGTTTGCATTGTTGTCTGCCATTGTAGTGTTGGGCAGCTGGATGTGAACAGCGCTAGCGTTGTGCAGTTGGAGGTGAGCCGCCAGCAGTGGTGGATGTGGGGAGAGAGATGGCGGAGTTTAGAAATTTGTAAGACTGGATGTCATGAACTGCTATATACATTATAACTTTTGAACACTATTGAGGTAAATACATTGTTTGTTCTCTATCAAAATCTTTCATTTGCTAACTATGCCTATCAGTAGTTAGTGCCTTCAGTAGTTTGAATCTTTTATTTAGCTGGCAGTAGTGGCGCTCGCTATATTGCAGTAGCTTGAGTAACGAAGACTTTTGTGAGGTAAGTGATTTGTGAAAGGTATAGGTTAATGTTAGTCAGGGCCATTCTTTTGTAGGGATTTGTGAAAGTCAGATTGCGTTGCGCTAAAAATATTGTGTGTCAGTTTAAACACAGTCATGTATAATTGTTCTAAGGGGAAGTTTCATATGTCGACCCTTAGCCGAGAATACCTCACTAGAATCTTCTGATTTTTTTCTTGTAGTTTGTGTAATTAGTGTAGATTTTCTTTATTGCTAGCGCGTAATTGTAGAGAGAATCTCCTTTGTAGTTGCAGTCTTTCATTGTTGTACAGTAAAACAGGTGTGGCATGCATGTAAATTTGCACCAAGTATTTCGCAGCTGCGCTTGCAATTAACTAGATATTATTCTCAGTGCTATGTTAATGTGTTCTCTTATTTTTGCTCTTCAAATTGTGTTTTTCTGTGTTGTCGTGTGAAATATTGTGACAATAATGGCGTGTGAAAAACGAATACTAGGCTCCAAAGTAAACTGAGAAATGACAGTGAAGATGAAAACAGTGTGTTAGCGCCACGGTGTAATGAATTAACTAATGTTCAAACTAGTAATTTGGTGATTGTGCATAGGGAAATGGAGCGGGCGGCAAGTAATGGCGTAGACAGTGAAACAATTAGTGAACAGGGTAGCATTATCGATCGATCGGTCGGCAATAGCTCGCCTCAGGAATCCGAAATGACAGGACACAATCTCGCAAATACTGTAGATTCAGGTTTTGGGTCGTCACCGTTTTCTCAAATAAGTCAAGACACATTTTCTGCTTGTCAAAATGTGAATGTTGCCGGTGCTAATTCACTGCCGAAAAGCACTGAGGAACATATTTCAGACACCAGTGCACTATTATTACAGCTAATGCAACAAATGGGACAAAGGCTACAAAAGTTAGACACAACGCTTGAACAAAATCAGAAACAAATGGGACAAAATCTTCAAAAGTTAGACACAATGGAACAAAATCTTCAAAAGTTAGACACAATGGAACAACACCAGAGACAAACACAGCAACAGTTAGACACAATGGAACAAAATCAGAGAACAAACAATGTATTTACCTCAATAGAGTTCAAAAGTCATAATGTATATAGCAGTTCATGACATCCAGTCTTACAAATTTCAAAACTCCGCCATCTCTCTCCCCACATCCACCACTGCTGGCGGCTCACCTCCAACTGCACAGCGCTATGCGTTGTTCATATCCAGCTGCCCAACACTACAATGGCAGACAACAATGCAAACTAGCCACAGACTGCACACAGCACAGCCAGTGATGTTCATACAAAGCGCCACGTGACGTTGCCAATAAGAAAACATAAACTGCCTACTTACACTACCTCTGCAAATTTCGCGCTGTTTTTTACTTAATTTTATGCAGCACAGTAACTATGGCATATAACGTACATAAATTCAGTCTTTTTGCGATCGAAAGTATCAGATCGTAAGATACGCTAAAATCAAATTATTTCACCTAATAGTTTTCTTACGATCGGGTAATAAGTATTACGTAGCAGCCGGCAAGTCCGCCTGGACAGCACTAGTCGTGTCGCGTGTAACTGTCTATCGGATACAAAACCCAATAACTAGAGGATGAAATGAGATATCATCTAGCTCTCAATTTTAAACAAAATTTAGATGCGTTACCTACATTTCATTCTCAGCAATGCATGGGCAAAAATGAACCATACGCAAAGGTTACGCATTGCGCATCTATCTCCGCAATTCTTTAAAATTTCATGCAATGTTTTACGTAATTGGATGTAATGCAGCAAGTTTGACGGATCACGAAAAGAAATTCAGTTATTATAAAGTGAAAATATCAAACTGTAAGATGTGCAGAAATCTAATTTTTTCACCGAGTAGTTCTCGAAATATTGGATGACAAGTATTTCATATCGGCCGGAACGCCGTCTATCACCACGGGCGCCAGCATTTGGCGAGTAGTACATCTATAACAAAAGCTGGATCAGCGCGGAATCCAGAGACCATGTGTATAACAGCGGAAGAATTAGTGGAGGTACAAAATGAAACGAAATGCAGTTACATTGCAGCGAATCCCTAGAAGCCAGGGGCCCGTTATATCACGGTACTGAGAAAAGCGTACCTGACATGTTTTTTGCTCGCGTATCATGTCACTTCTGGAAACCCAGAATCTACTCTGCAGTGATCAACATGGATTCTGGAAACAGCGATCGTGAGAGACCCAACTCGCTTTATTTGTTCGTAAGACCCAGAAAATATTAGATACAGGCTCCCAGGTAGATGCCATTTTCCTTGATTTCCGGAAGGCGTTCGATACAGTTCCGCACTGTCGCCTGATAAACAAAATAAGAGTCTACGGAATATAAGACCAGCTGTGTGACTGGACTGAAGAGTTTTTAGCAAACAAAACACAGCATGTTGTTCTCAATGGAGAGACGTCTAAAAACGTTAAAGTAACCTCTGGCGTGCCACAGGGGAGTGTTTTGGGACCATTGCTTCTCGCAATATATATAAATGACCTAGTAGATAGTGTCGGAAGTTCCATGCAGCTTTTCGCGGATGATGCTGTAGTATACAGGGAAGTTGCAGCATTAGAAAATTGCAGCGAAATGCGGGAAGATCTGCAGTAGATAGGCACTTGGTGCAGGGAGTGGCAACTGACCATTAACATAGACAAATGTAATGTATTGCGAATACATAGAAAGCAGGATCCTTTATTGTATGATTATATGATAGCGGAACAAACACTGGTAGCAGTTACTTCTGTAAAATATCTGGGAGTATGCGTGCGGAACCATTTGAAGTGGAATGATCATATAAAATTAATTATTGGTAAGGCAGGTGCCAGGTTTGAGAATCATTGGGAGTGTCCTTAGAAAATGTAGCCCATCAACAAAGGAGGTGGCTTACAAAACACTCATTCGACCTATACTTGAGTATTGCTCATCGATGTGGGATCTGTACCAGGTCGGGTTGACAGAGGAGATAGAGAAGATCCAAAGAAGAGCGGCGCGTTTCGTCACAGGGTTATTTGGTAAGCGTGATAGCGTTACGGAGATGTTTAGCAAACTCAAGTGGCAGACTCTGTAAGAGAGGCGCTCTGCATCGCTGTGTAGCTTGCTGTCCAGGTTTCGAGAGTGTGCGTTTCTGGATGAGGTATCAAATATATTGCTTCCCTCTACTTATACCTCCCGAGGAGATCACGAATGTAAAATCAGAACAGGAAAGGGAGGTAATGACAGTGTCACGTAAAGTGCCCTCCGCCACACACCGTTGGATGGCTTGCAGAGTATAAATATAGATGTAGATGTAGACCAATGACCGAAATTTTGACGGTGGGTTTCGAGTTCACCCTGTCTAAGCGCTCAAGGAAGAGTTAACAGATTGTACCGATCCAGACGATGGGAGCTTGAAGTTATGACAAAGTGAACAAATAATAGACAGACAAGTTAAAAAAAAAGTACTTCTCTTCCATTTGTGTCAGTGATAACGGCTCTTCAGTAACATTGGAAAATGAGAAGCGATGGGTAGCACGTATGGCGACCGTGACAGGATGGAAAAGCGTACCTTCGATGTTTCGCAATGTTTCTGGAAGTGAGTGCTGACCGGCGCCTTGTGTGGTAACGGAGCGAGAGAGCGAATGGAATAATCCGTGCAGCCGCGCCTCGGAGGTTAGCGAACCACGTCAGTGAGCGCAGGACGAGCCAACGTGACGGAAGCCGGGCCTGTTGACAAATAACTGCGACTGCCTAATGAAGCGGCCCGAGGGAGGCGAATTCGTTACCTGCCGCCGTCGGCCCGCAGGTCACATGCAAATGCGCCGGCGTTACAAATGGCGGCCAGATGTAGCTACAGGTGTTGTGTAAGCTCCTAGTGGGGCGACCAGGAGCTGCGCACCAAGTCTCAGCCCCTACCGCCTACCCCCGCTGCCCTGTGACATTCAGCAGTCGCTACTGGGTCGAGCAACGAGACACACCTTGTTCGGCCGATGCAAAGGCCTTTCTGAAACTACGTCCGACAAGTACGACGGACTGCTGTTACTGTCTAAGATTTGATTTCCCTCTCGCTGTCACACACAGTTGCATAGATTATAATGTTTGCATGGGGGTTTTCATTTCAATTACTCAATACACTGTAGGCCATTAAATCTGCAACACCAGAAAGGATAGTAAATATCGAAATTTTACTTATTCTTAAGTATTATTATTTACATATTATAGCCTTCACTGGACCACTCTAGTCAACTTTATACAAAGAATGTTTCAGTTTGCTGTCAGCCCAGTGCTTCTACATGCTCTCGGATCTCATCGGAAATCACCCTTCGTAATGTCTGTTTGTTGATTCTCGTTTGTAGTCTGGTTTGTTTGTCTGTGAGTTTCCTGATTTTGTTAGTTTTGTTTCTTAAGTCTTCCAATGTAATCTGCAGCCCATTCATATCTTCCTTGATTTCTGTAATCCACTTAATGTTGCACTTACTATTTCACAATTTTTCTATTATTCTCCTGATGACGCTGTTCTCTGGTGTTCTGATTAGATTTCCGAAAAATGAAATGCGTTTCTTCCTGATTGTACTCATTAACGGTTCTATTTCCTTGTAGACTGTTTCATTTGTAGCTACTCTCCAGTGTCCATCTTTCTGGTACGACTTGATGCACGTTCTGATGATTCTTCTCTTTGTTTTGATTATTTTGTCTATTTGTGCAGTGTTAGTTGTTTTGAAGATGGTTTCACTTGCGTATGTTATTTCTGGTTGAGTGGCTGTTTTGTAGTGTTTTAATTTTGTTGCTATTGACAGGCTCTTTATGTTGTAGGTGTTCTTGGTGATATACTGTGCTCTAGTCAACTTGTTTATTCTGTTATGCCTTGTTGGCTTTTCATTGAGGTTATATGTTACGATTTCTCCCAGATATTTAAATTTATCTACAATTTTGATTTCTTGGTTTCCTATGGCAATTTTGTTTATGAGTGGTGGATCAGTTAACATGATGACTGTTTTTTCAAAGGATATTCCAAGACCAATTTTCTGTGCTATTTTGTGTAGTGAGATAACTTGTTGGTTTCCTGAATACAGTTGGACAAGAGAGCAAAGTCATCAGCAAATCCTACACAATTTAAACTTATGTTGTCTTTGGGTCTTCCAATTTGGATGTTGTTTGGGTTAGTCTTGTACCAATCCCTCATTATGTATTATAAAGCACAGTTGAACAGCAGGGGTGCCAAGCAATCTCCTTGTCTTAAATCTGTTTTTATTATGAATGGCTCAGAGTTCCCCCCTGCACTTGACTTTTGATACAGTAATGGCTAAGGTGAGTTCTATAAATCTGATTAATTTTGTATGCAGCCCGAAATTTCTTAAGATTTTTAACATTGAAGGTCTATGGATACAGTCATATGCTTTTTCAAAATCCACGATGGTTATTACAAGAGGTTAATTTCGTTTCTTGCAATATGCTATGGCTAATTTTAAAATGATGATCTGTTCTTAATACGTAATGAGCTGGAAAGAATTCATTATACAAGTTGTAAATGATTTGTGTGTATAAAAGGAGCAAAATTTTGTAGTCGGAGCTTGCCAGCTCTGGCGGCAACAATAATTCCGACATGGCGGGGCACTCATCTTGGGTGACGGATTTCTACATCTACATCTACAGCCATACTTCCCAAACCACTGTGAAGTGAATGGCAGAGGGAACGTTCCATTGTACCAGTTATTAGGAATTTTTCCCGTTCCAGTGGCATACGGAGCACTGGAAGAATGACTGTTTAAATGCTTCTGTGCGTGCTGAAATTAATATTATCTTGTCCTTACGATCTGTATGGCAGCGATATGTAGGGGCTGTGGTACATTGCTGGAGTCATCATCTGAACACATAAAGTTCATTATTTTATATTTCTATCCCCCTTGAACCATGGACCTTGCCGTTGGTGGGGAGGCTTGCGTGCCTCAGCGATACAGATGGCCGTACCGTAGGTGCAACCACAACAGAGGGGTATCTGTTGAGAGGCCAGACAAACATGCGGTTCCTGAAGAGGGGCAGCAGCCTTTTCAGTAGTTGCAGGGGCAACAGTCTGGATGACTGACTAATCTGGCCTTGTAACATTAACCAAAACGGCCTTGCTGTGCTGGTACTGCGAACGGCTGAAAGCAAGGGGAAACTACAGCCGTAATTTTTGCCGAGGAAATGCAGCTTTACTGTATGATTAAATGATAATGGCGTCCTCTTGGGTAAAATATTCCGGAGGTAAAATACTCCCCCATTCGGATCTCCGGGCGGGGACTACTCAAGAGGACGTCGTTATCAGGAGAAAGAAAACTGGTGTTCTACGGATCAGGCGTGGAATGTCAGATCCCATAATCGGGCAGGTAGGTTAGAAAATTTAAAAAGGGAAATGGATAGGTTAAAGTTAGATATAGTGGGAATTAGTGAAGTTCGGTGGCAGGAGGAACAAGACTTTTGGTCAGGTGATTACAGGGTTATAAATACAAAATCAAATAGGGGTAATGCAGGAGTAGGTTTAATAATGAATAAGAAAATAGGAGTGCGCGTTAGCTACTACAAACAGCATAGTGAACGCATTATTGTGGCCAAGATAGACACAAAGCCCATGCCTACTACAGTAGTACAAGTTTATATGCCAACTAGCTCTGCAGATGATGAAGAAATAGATGAAATGTATGACGAGATAAAAGAAATTATTCAGGTAGTGAAGGGAGACGAAAATTTAATGGTCATGGGTGACTGGAATTCGTCATTAGGAAAAGGGAGAGAAGGAAACGTAGTAGGTGAATATGGATTGGGGCTAAGAAATGAAAGAGGAAGCCGCCTTGTAGAATTTAGCACAGAGCATGACTTAATCATAGCTAACACTTGGTTCAAGAATCATAAAAGAAGGTTGTATACGTGGAAGAATCCTGGAGCTACTAAGAGGTATCAGATAGATTATATAATGGTAAGACAGAGATTTAGGAACCAGGTTTTAAATTGTAAGACATTTCCAGGGGCAGATGTGGATTCTGACCACAATCTATTGGTTATGAACGGCAGATTGAAACTGAAGAAACTGCAAAAAGGTGGGAATTTAAGGAGATGGGACCTGGATAAACTGAAAGAACCAGAGGTTGTAGAGAGTTTCAGGGAGAGCATAAGGGAACAATTGACAGGAATGGGCGAAAGAAATAAAGTAGACGAAGAATGGGTAGCTCTGAGGGATGAAGTAGTGAAGGCAGCAGACGATCAAGTAGGTAAAAAGACGAGGGCTAATAGAAATCCTTGGGTAACAGAAGAAGTATTGAATTTAATTGATGAAAGGAGAAAATATAAAAATGCAGTAAATGAAGCAGGCAAAAAGGAATACAAACGTCTCAAAAATGAGATCGACAGGAAGTGCAAAATGGCTAAGCAGGGATGGCTAGAGGACAAATGTAAGGATGTAGAGGCTTGTCTCACTAGGGGTAAGATAGATACTGCCTACAGGAAAATTAAAGAGACGTTTGGAGAGAAGAGAACCACCTGTATGAATATCAAGAACTCAGATGGCAACCCAGTTCTAAGCAAAGAAGGGAAGGCAGAAAGGTGGAAGGAGTATATAGAGGGTTTATACAAGGGCGATGTGCTTGAGGACAATATTATGGAAATGGAAGAGGATGTAGATGAAGACGAAATGGGAGATAAGATACTGCGTGAAGAGTTTGACAGAGCACTGAAAGACCTGAGTCGAAACATGGCCCCGGGAGTAGACAACATTCCATTAGATCTACTGATGGCCTTGGGAGAGCCAGTCATGACAAAACTATACCATCTGGTGAGCAAGATGTATGATACAGGCGAGATACCCCCAGACTTCAAGAAGAATATAATAATTTCAATCCCAAAGAAAGCAGGTGTTGACAGATGTGAAAATTACCGAACTATCAGTTTAATAAGTCACAGCTGCAAAATACTAACGCGAATTCTTTACAGACGAATGGAAAAACTGGTAGAAGCGGACCTCGGGGAAGATCAGTTTGGATTCCGTAGAAATGTTGGAACACGTGAGGCAATACTAACCTTACGACTTATCTTAGAAGAAAGATTAAGAAAAGGCAAACCTACGTTTCTAGCATTTGTAGACTTAGAGAAAGCTTTTGACAATGTTAACTGGAATACTCTCTTTCAAATTCTGAAGGTGGCAGGGGTAAAATATAGGGAGCGAAAGGCTATTTACAATTTGTACAGAAACCAGATGGCAGTTATAAAAGTCGAGGGGCATGAAAGGGAAGCAGTGGTTGGGAAAGGAGTGAGACAGGGTTGTAGCCTCTCCCCGATGTTATTCAATCTGTATATTGAGCAGGCAGTAAAGGAAACAAAAGAAAAATTCGGAGTAGGTATTAAAATTCATGGAGAAGAAGGAAAAACTTTGAGGTTCGCCGATGACATTGTAATTTTGTCAGAGACAGCAAAGGACTTGGAAGAGCAGTTGAACGGAATGGACAGTGTCTTGAAAGGAGGATATAAGATGAACATCAACAAAAGCAAAACGAGGATAATGGAATGTAGTCAAATTAAATCGGGTGATGCTGAGAGAATTAGATTAGGAAATGAGACTTAAAGTAGTAAAGGAGTTTTGCTATTTAGGGAGTAAAATAACTGATGATGGTCGAAGTAGAGAGGATATAAAATGTAGACTGGCAATGGCAAGGAAATCGTTTCTGAAGGAGAGAAATTTGTTAACGTTGAGTATAGATTTAAGTGTCAGGAAGTCGTTTCTGAAAGTATTTGTATGGAGTGTAGCCATGTATGGAAGTGAAACATGGACGATAACTAGTTTGGACAAGAAGAGAATAGAAGCTTTCGAAATGTGGTGCTACAGAAGAATGCTGAGGATAAGGTGGGTAGATCACGTAACTAATGAGGAGGTATTGAATAGGATTGGGGAGAAGAGAAGTTTGTGGCACATATTGACTAGAAGAAGGGATCGGTTGGTAGGACATGTTTTGAGGCATCAAGGGATCACAAATTTAGCATTGGAGGGCAGCGTGGAGGGTAAAAATCATAGAGGGAGACCAAGAGATGAATACACTAAGCAGATTCAGAAGGATGTAGGATGCAGTAGGTACTGGGAGATGAAGAAGCTCGCACAGGATAGAGTAGCATGGAGAGCTGCATCAAACCAGTCTCAGGACTGAAGACCACAACAACAACAACAACAACATCAAGCTTTCGGCCCGAAGCCATTATGAAGTACAACAGTGTTGGGTATAATCAGACTTCACTTAACTATGTCTAATTATACCCAACGTTGTTGATAATGGCTTAAGGCCGAAATCATGATAGTAATACATGGTGAACAACTTTGCTTCCGCCATTTTCCCCCCAACATTTAAGGCTTTAATGAAACAAATTGGTTACACATGTATCATTAAAAGTATTTTACATCGCTGGCCATTACTTTCTCTCATCTTTTTGGCAGTGTACGAATCCCGCGTCGAAAAAATTGTTCATCTTTTGAAGCGATCCACGAATCGATCCAATTTGTGACTTCTTCATGAGATCGGAACTGTTAGTCAGCCAGGCCATGCGCCATTGATCTAAACTCGTGGTAGAGGGAGCTATGTCTGCAGAACACGGCGGGTGGGGTCGGACTTCCTATATTGACGTTTCCAAGTACGTTTTGACCTCTTTTGCAACGTGGAGTCGAGCGTTGTTGTGCTGCAAAATCACTTTATCGTACCTCTTTCTGTAATGCGGCCGTTTGTCTTTTAATTCTCTGCTCAAACGAATTGATTGCGTTAGATAATCAGTACCTGTGATTGTTTCACTTGGTTTTAACATCTCATAGTACACGACGCCGAGCTGGTCGCACCAAATGCAGAGCATGATCTTGTAGCCGTGAATATTCGGTTTGGCCGTCGACATGGAAGCATGGCCGGGATATCCCCATGATTTTTTGCGTTTAGGGTTATCGTAATGAACACCTTTTTCGTCCCCGCTCACAATACGATGCAGAAATCCCTTCCGTTTTTGCCTCTGAAGCAACTGTTCACAAACACACAAACGCCGTTCAACGTCTCTTGGTTTCAGCTCACACGGGACCCAAGTTCCTTCTTTCTGAATCATGTCTATAGCCTTGAGACATTTTGAAATGGCTTTCTGTGTCACTACCACTAATCGTGCCAATTCTTCTTGAGTTTGATGCGAGTCTTCACTCAGCAATGTCTCCAGTGCTGCATCTTCGAAAACATTCTCTCTTCCATCACCATGCCGGTCTACGACGTGAAAATTACCGTTCTTGAAGCGTTGAAACCACTCACGACACGTTCTTTCACTAATAGTGTCCTTACCATACGTACTTGAGAGCATTTGATGAGACTCAGCCGCTGTTTTCTTTATACTGAAACAAACCAGTAACACTTCCCGCAAATGACGAGAATCAGGCTCGTAAACTGACATTTTCAATCAAGAACAGCTTTATGATGCAGACACAAATCGACTAATGTTTGAATGAGGTTATGTTGACCGAGGTCCAAACTGACTGCCTGATGTCTGAGATATGTTTCTTTCGACCACTGCTTACCATTGTCGCCACCTATCGGCAAACGGCGGAAGCAAAGTTGTACACCTTGTACAAAATAAAAAAGTTTGTAGTGTCAAATGTCAGAATTATCACGGAAACATTATTACGTGACTATGACCCAAAAATATGGAAACATAATCTGAGGTTACTGTTAATATTGTCCGCAAGGCCATTAATATATAACATGAACAGCAAAGCACCCAACACACTTTGCTGGGGTACTCCTGAAGTTACTTCTATGTCTGTCGATGACTGTCCATCCAAGAAAGCTTGCTGCGTCCTCTCTACCAAAACATCTTCAATCTCGTCACAAATTTCGTTTTTTACCCCATACGATTGTACTTTTGACAAGAAGCGTAGATGTGGTACTGGGTCATATGCTTTTCGGAAATCGAGAAATGCTCCATCTATCTGACTGTGTTGCTCCAGTGCTTTCATTATGTCATGTGAGAGAAGAGCGAATTGATTTTCACATGATCGCTGTTTTCGAAATCTGTGCTGGTTGCAATGGAGGAGATCATTCTGCTCGAGATATATCATGTCTGAGCTCAGAATACGTTCAAGTATTCCACAACAAATGAATGTTAAGGATATTGCCCGGTAGTTTTGTGGGTCTTTCCTGCTACCATTCTTGTAGACCGTACGTAAAGAAACACTTGGAAACAGAGTTAAGCATCTCTGCGCTTTCCCTGCTACTCTAAATTTCAGTTCGTGTCTCGTCCGTGAGTGACCGAGCACTAAATTTGGTACCACTAACAGCCTTTACAAATGGTTCAAATGGCTCTGAGCACTATGGGGCTTAACTTCTGAGGTCATCAGTCCCCTAGAACTTAGAACTACATAAAGCTAACTAACCTAAGGACATCACACATCCATGCCCGAGGCAGGATTCGAACCTGCGACCGTAGCAGACGCGCGGTTCCAGATTGTAGCGCCTAGAACCGCTCGGCCACTCCGGCCGGCTCAGCCTCTACACGCGACCGGAGTTTCTCCGTGTTTTGTGAAAGAGCTTTCTACACTATTCTTCTACGGCGGTCATTGAAGGCTTCACGCATTGCTCTGTTTACAGATTAAGGCGTTTCATTATCTCTCTACCTATAGCCCCATACTTTGTCTTATACTTACTATGCAGCAGTCTCTGTTCCTTCAGAAGTTTCTTTACAGCAACTGTGTACGATGGAGCAGAGCGGATAAGTGAATGACGATTATGTTATTCCATGCTGCTTTAACTCTGTGCCGTAGTTCGTCAACGGAAGTGGCTGGCAGGTGGTAGCATTTCAGTCTCTCGACAACCCATGAACAGTTGCTCTCAGTGGGTGAGAGACCTGGAGAATCTGCTAGCCAGAGCAACAGAACAACACTCGAACACCTCATAAATCGTGGAAGTTCAGAATAGTAACGTCATGGAGATCTCTCAAATATAGAGCACAGCCACCGGCTGTAACACTTCAGAAATGTAACCTTTGCCGTCCGAATTACCTGTCTTGTGAATCAGAGGTGAGCGTATGGTGGGCCCAGCCCTAGCTGTGACTATAAAACTATCCAACATATCGCCCAAGACTATCATGGTAGCCTGGCTGACTTCTTCAACGCCATACCGTCCTGCCTCGAATGGGTCGCCAGTATGGACGACAGAATACGAACATAAAAATTACACGATTTATTTGCTGCTATGTTATGTTTTGTTTACTGCCTTACTAGTCTTTTCCCAACGGTTTTGCCCACGTACTTGTTCGACGCGTATATTGAACACAGTTCCTCCGCCCCTTCTCTGTGTCCACCTCTTTCCCCCTTTGTCAACATCATCCACCCACCTCAATCTATTTACTCGTCTTCACTCTCTCTGTCTCTTCATATCCTCCTCCCTTCTCTTTGCCCATTTCTTTCATCCCTGTCTCGGACAATATCTTTCTCCTCCCTCCCACTGACCATATCCTCCTCTCCCTCTCTCTTTCTGTCTCTGCCTCCCCCTTTTCCTTTCCCACCTGCCCACTGCCTCTCTGCACCTTCCACCCAGCTCATGGGATCTCCCTCTTCTCCCCTCTCTCTTTCCATTTCCTCCTTGCCCTCTCGCCATCCTCTCCTACACCCATCTCATCTTGTCCCCAGCCATGCTCGTCAGCACATGTAGCCCCTGCAGTACAGTTGGATAAAACAGGCCGATGCTACTACCACAACACATCAGAGACTTGAAGAACTATTTATTTGCCCACGATACACAGGCCTCCACACAAAACAGGTCAATAAAGCTGGCCAATAATACTCCAACACACCACTATCATGTGTGAGACCCTACATGTCGGGTCCCAGGAAAACGTATTTTACCCAGGTTGATTTGACAGGCCTATACTGTTCCCAAGTAATATGCCTGTGATGCAGGGCACCTTGTACTCTAGTGCCTGGAAAAAGCGCTTTTTGCTTGTATCTCTGCTCTTCTTGGAGCAAAGAGGTTATAAATCCCACAGTGCTGATACTCCTGAGGCCCGCTGTTTCTGTGCCAAATGTGACTGAAATAGGTCCAGCTGTTTTGGGTGGAGATCCTGGACATACGCACATACATACGGTCAGCTTTATAAATCGATGGAAACAAGATTTGCAACACCAAGAAGGAGCTGTGCAACGTAAACGAAAGTTGGTAGGTGTGTTTCTACATCTGAAAGGTGACGTCTATTCAAATTACGCTCCACTCGCCTTAGAGTGGCACTAGCAGCACTACTATGAGGGTGTTTGCTTTAAATGCAAGTTGTAACGGTCGTGAGCGTCAGTTGCCTTTGAGACTGAATGTGGTGAGTTTGTTAGCCAAGCGAGACGTGGTATTTACTGATACTAAGCAAAACGTGGAAGGGAGGACCCACCAATGTAAATTTCTTTTCACACAATCTGTTTATTTAACAATATACAATCGTAAATTTGTTTTCTTTGCAAATTAACAAATTTGTGAAATGAGTAAGCTTTTACAAGAGAAATGTTGATGGTGTTGGTACAGCAACCAGCCACAAATTTACTTTCAGTTCCTTTATTCAAAGGGTACCGTTACCGATTTCGAATCGTTGTGATTCATCCTCGGACGGTTTACACGCTTTCTTTATGACACGTGGTGTATTTTTTACAGATTAATTGTCCTAAAATATAAATAATACATAATTATAAACACGCCACACACAGATGGTTGCGTTACAGAGTTTCGTTGCATGTGACTTACGTGAATTGTCGGTTTGGAGTGTTTGCTTTCATAACATTCGTTCAACAGATGTGAATACATTCCTACTGCATTCTTATTGTTGCACAAAAATGCATGTGCGACATCATAGGATGACAACTTCAGCGTCATCCACAAACAACATTAACCATCCCTATACTGATGGACCGAGTGCAACAGGCATGGAACTCCATCCCCATCCAGCAAATGTGCAACGCAATACTTACACGATCGCATTCTTGCATTCAACAATCTGGCGATTACACAATTAATTTATGTATCAACATTTCACATTTACAATGGTTTATCTCGTGCTTTCATTAACCTGTGGTCTTGCAAAGTTTATCACATTTACATGCTATTTAAACACATGTATTTCCGAAACTTCATTACTCCACACTAATTATATTTTGGTGTTCCGACTTTTTTTCTTTCACTGCATTTTTAACAGGCCAACGGCGTTGCCGCAGTGGATCCCTCCAAATCACCGAAGCTAAGATGGCATATTGAACTGCCGAAACTGGTAGCGGAAATAAAATAAAATAAGTCCACAGCTGCAAGGCTGTTTGGAGAATTTCATTGTTAAAAAGAAGATGAGCGCTGTCGGACTTGTCTAGCACTTGGGTGGGTTACCGTACGGGTCTGCGAGTGACGTTGGTAAGTTGGGTGCACTGATGCCAGTTGAGGAGCTACTGGACTGAGAAGTTGTGGCGCCGGTCGCGAAAACTGACAATGGCTGGAAGAGCGCTGTGCTGACCACATGCCCCTATGTATCTGCATCCGGTGATGCATTGGGGCTGAGGATGACATGGCGGCCGGTCGGTACTGTTGGGCCTCCACGGTAGTTTCAGACAGTGTTTGTTAAATAACATATTTCATCTCATTTCATTTTATTTTATTCTTCACTGGTGTATTTTATTCATCATTGGCAATATAACTATTGTCAACAATGTGCATGGTTTCTAGAATGAAAGGTCCCGAGTTCGAGTCTCAGTCCGGCACACAGTTTTAATCTGTCAGGAAGTTTCAATGTGCATACTGCCACATGCTAAATACTAAAACAGCATGCCAGATGCTGCTTCCGTATGAAGATGACAAATGCAATCTAGGATCCTCAGTGCTTGAATATGTCCACTGTGATGCTGTATGAAGAACCGGAACTTAAAATATGGCATGATGCAACTCCAGTATCCAGTGTCGTCTTTGCACGAAGCACTGTGGACGTGCTTCTCTCTGCTGCTGCATCAGAGGAAGCGCCAAATGAGCGCCGTGCTGACTGTATATACTGGAAGTAGCATCACTATCCTACAAGACCGCATGAAAAACATGTCTGTCCTCAGACGCTAGTCACTCAGGGTTATTGATATTCTTCTCGGCGTTAAGTAGGAACGTCCTAAACCCATCGTTTCTGAATTCGCATGACGTTAGGGGGGGGGGGGGGGGGGGCTCAATATCAACGTCAGGAGCAATTTCACGGAACGATAAAGAGCAGTCTCAACAGGCCACGGTCTGACACAGTAGATTTCCGTCACTTACTGGCAGCCGTTTCTCCTTCTTGCAAGTGGCATAACGCAGTCTTATCGCAGACAAACAACATTCTAATGCAATTTCTGAATGAAGCACTGCCTAGTCTTTTCTTACGTACACAACGTAGATTGTGTTTCTTGGAGCACATTGTTGAAAATGGGGTTCCGCAGAAGATGGTCGCCAAGCGTTCCCACGTCGACCCAACATCGTCGATTACCTTTACAGTGAGAATGGTGTCATCCGATAGTGGATCAATGAGAACGTGCCGCCTGCTCTGATGAATCATACTTCTTATTACACTAGATCGATGGTCGTGTACTGATAGGCTGTCATCCAAGCCAACGGCGGTTCAGAACATGCACCGTGGCACGGGCTAGGTCAGCGGGGGGAAGAATTATGTTTTCAGTGGTATTCATTAGGGCTACGGGGGCATTCAGTTGGGACCTCCAGTGTATAATCTAAGGTATCATGATAGCTGTGGACTATGCGGATATTTCGCCTACCTTTGCATCCCCAAAGGCAATGACATCTTCCAGCAGCATAAGTGTCAGAGTCAAACGCCGGAATCATGTTAGAGTGGTTTGAGAAGCAAAATAGTGAAGTCTCGTTGCCGTCTTAGCCATAAAATCCGCCTGATCTGAACCCGTCGGAACGCATCTGGGACAGTGTCGGTAGCTGGCTCTGCGCCCACAAATGACCGTCTCATGTTTATGGGAGCTGCGTTACCTGTGCGTAGACTTCTGATGTCACATATCTCCAGAAACTTATAATATACCTACAAGTTCTGTTTGTTTCTTTTATGTGTGATGTCAGACTGTAACTTTGTTTTACAGAAAAGACTGTAAATACCACCGGTGAAAGTGCAACACACTGCGGCGTACATTGAAGCAGACGCTGGACTTGGATGGATGCGTTATTCTTCATCTTGTGGTGTGATGGCGGCGTAACGCAGTCCTCTGCAAATCACTTCTCTAATTTCACAAGTGTAGATCGTATAGCTGACATTTATTCTACACTTTCGTCTCAAATGTCCACTAGCATTTTTAAACAGTATTGCTTATTTTCCGAATAAAAAACATTTATGGCTTGTAGCTATCAAAGGTGCGAAATTTGAATCGGTGATTTTGTCTTTTTATTCAACAAACTGCCAACATACACGAGAATGATAATAATACATACAAAATTTCAAGTCAAAATTTTGTAAAATATTTTTTTTTAAATTGTTGCATTTGTGGACTTAATCAGTGTTATTACTTTTATTAAATGGAGGAACATGCTAATACCAGCATTATGATGCCTCTCACAGTTTGTAGCTTCAACACTCAGTAGCTTCAAATACTATTTTTTTTTATTTTAGCCATATTTTGCAGCTTGAAACGTGACTGTACTCAATACACTCGAGGTATGAATCAAAAAACGCCTTCAGTCACAATTTTTCGTGTTTTATTCAGTACACGATGCATTTAGGACCCTGTGCGTACATCTTCAGGGATAATTGTTCTTAATACATGCCTTATTTGTTCTCTTGAATGAGATGAAATGCATATTCCTGTCACGTAAAGATTTGATGTTAGGTTACGAATTTTGTAAGTCAGACGCCGAAAATATGTGGGAAATGGTGGAAAAGAAGAATAGTGTAAACTTACCAAGTAATCTAAGAAAAGCGTTTTCAACGTTTTAGCAACAGCAGAAGTTTTTTCCTCCATCGTTTTCAAGCATATCACTTCATTCAAGAGGCACATTCGCAAACACATATTTGTAAACACTTCACAGATGTTTTTGTACATGGTGTGGTCAAAGACGAAGTTTTCATAGTGCTAAAGATATAATTATTAAACAATTGAAATACGCAGGAAACAATTGACATATGCAGGAAATAACATTAGAACAGATCTTTAAAATTACTGAAATAACTGTGGCTTGCCAAATCTGTTTGTTCATTTAACATCGATTCTGGTTTTTGATTTTGTGGAGGTACATCTCCAGTTGTTCTAACAGATTTAGGGTCTTACCAATGGCTTAGTTATGTAATACTACCAAATTGTTTTCTAGTTTGTTGATGACATGTTTCGTTTCCAACATATGTTGTGCAATGACTGATTTTTCAAAGTGGTTGAGCCTGAAAGCATTTGCATGTTCTTGAAAACTGGCTTTCAAGTTTCTGCCTGTTTTCCCTACATAGTAGGCAGGACAACAGGGGCATGATACTTTATTTTGTCATAAAAGTGATATTTTGTTTCAACTCTTCCCTTCAGTGTAAATTATTTTGTGCCTGGCTGCAAGTAATTCCTCTGTCCTTTCTAATGGTAGTGTGCATGAGCGAGTATTGCTAAGGTATTTGACGTGTTCTCTTAAAAACTTGCGAGAAAATTTATTGGGTTTGAATTGAAAGCTTGTTAATTAAAATCACACTCGATTGCACTTAAGAGCTTATATTTAAGGTTACGAATTGTCTTTGGCCACTACAATGCAAAAATGTAGATTACTGTACAATCTATTCCGGATATGTGTGACAACGAAGCACCCGCCTAAAGTGTTTGTACTGAAACGAGTATATGAATAAGTATGTTTCAGTCTTTTATCTTGTCTGCTGCATTTCGAACGACAAATTCTTATTACGTTGCATTAAATATGGCGTCGCGCAGCGGCATTGCGATGTACTCGTCCCCATGCTATTGTGTTATGTCTTTGAAATAAATCTGTAATAATTTTAGGGGCTATTTTATGTGTGACTACCGTTTCTTCTTAACAGATACATAACAATCAGTGATAGTCCAGAGAACAGCTATTCCCAATTACACTTAATTATAACATCAAATTCCTGGAGGAAATTAGCGGTTAATATTGTAGCGTAGGAGTGGAGTTTTGACTGGGGATTGTACACGAGTGGGCTTATTTTAGCAATAAACATTTTTCTAAAAACAGATTAATACTTGAACAACAACAAAACAGATAACTAACAAGAGTAATCTCAAGTATCTTGCCCAGCTACGACTGTTGAGAAACAAATTTAATTAAGTTTCTTCCAGAACAATAGAAAGCTACTCTGATATGAAATACAGCCTCATTGACAGCAAAATTGAGGGCAATAATAAATCAGTTAACAACCCACTTTACTCGTCCTCTTGGCTCATATACCACAATAAACCGTAAATAAGAACCAGCACTAGATCAGAACAAAATAATATCAACCATTAATCATAGACGCGGACATAAATCACTGTACAGTAGAGCATACGTTCGCTTAGAATAAAATATATCTTTATTTGCCACTCTCTCGAACAACTACTAGTTAATACTAGTTAAAACTAGTTAATAGTAGTTTCGAGCGGGCTCGAATCCTATCTACGTTAGAACCACAGCAATTACATAAATCACTGTATAATTATGTACACATACTATCTTAATCATTCTAGCAGCATATTGATCACAACAGAATTCACAGAGCCCATCTCAAGGCAAATGTTAATGCACACCCTCTGCATGCAAGAAAAATGCATTACAGCAAACACACGGCGCTGTGTTCATGGCCCCACCGCACGAAATGTTCCTAGGAGTAACCAGTACACGCAAAGCACTATGCCTGCTCCGCTCACTGTACCCTACATTCAGCCTACGTAACTCGCCACTAGGAGAGACACCAACCGCCCTCGTGACCGGTTGTGTTCACACTTGGCTACGCCTCGTCTCGACTGTTAATGATTAGAAACGTCCCGGCACCACCGTCCACATGTTCGCAGTTGGCTCACTTACAGTTCGCTCTCCAGGGAGCGACTCCACCTCTATCCTCGCACCTCCGTCTCAGCTTCTCGCGGGCCGGAGTGGCCGAGCGGTTCTAGGCGCTGCAGTCTGGAACCACGTTACCGCTAATGTCGCAGGTTCGAATCCTGCCTCGGGCATGGATGTGTGTGATGTCCTTAGGTTAGTTAGGTTTAATTAGTTCTAAGTTCTAGACGACTGATGACCTCAGAAGTTAAGTCGCATAGTTCAAAAATGGTTCAAATGGCTCTGAGCACTATGGGACTTAACATCTGTGGTCATCAGTCCCCTAGAACTTAGAACCACTTAAACCTAACTAACCTAAGGACATTACACAACACCCAGTCATCAGGAGGCAGAGAAAATCCCTGACTCCGCCGGGAATCGAACCCGAGAACCCGGGCGCGGGAAGCGAGAACGCTACCGCACGACCACGAGCTGCGGACTAAGTCGCATAGTGCTCAGAGCCATTTGAACCATTTGCTGAGGCTCAAGTTTCACTTTTTTAAGAGTCACCTAAATTTTTCCTTGAATATTTTGATGATATCAGTGACAAACAATGTGGCTCCTCTCATCAAGACATAAAGTGATGGAAAGAAGATACAAGGTTCTCCCTAACAGGACGTCAACCAATTGTGCTATGCTTACAGTTGGCACCGATGACATGATTTGCTGGGTCCCATAATTTTCATTCTGTTCGTTTACCTGTTCGTTAATTCTCTCGTCATGCAGTAGGGACTTCAAGTAACAGATGACCCAGCTCAGGGATTCGGCAACGGGGTCAGATTAAGCTTCTGTGGAAATCAGGAATAGATGACAGAATGGCAGAAATGTGCCAGGGGTTTGGACGAATCTGTGACTACATTGCGAATAAAGTTGACTGGTTTATTGGTGTATCGTTGTTGATCATCCTATATCTAGAATGAATAGTGTACCAATAGCAGCCATGTAACACGGCATAAGAAGAGTGGTCGTAGAAAGATCTTACTCGCCTGGTCAACAACAGTCGGTTTCAATTCTGATCCATCTCAAGTTTTCAACAGAACATGTTGAGGCGAACTGCATGCGATGGACACTTCAAACCAGTATGAGGCAAAAGTTTTTTGTTCACAGCGGCTGATAAAATTGCGCCCACTTCTTCAGTGGGCCAAACAACACAGAAATTTGTGCCGTGTATTGTGGGCCGCTATTTTGCCTCTTTTCAAATGATACAAGGCGTCGAATGTACTGACGGCTCAATTAGGCATCTAACTCGCAGTGTGTCGACAGTGCACATCAGGACGAAGGTGGTTCTGTGAAATTTTAGGGATGTTTTTTATTCTCTGACTTGAGCTTATTTATTGAGGTTAACGTGAAAATGAACTCGGATGGATGTTTCAACGGTATCGGTGATAAATTTTTCCCCTTCCTTCCACATCTCCATGATGAGTACCCCGCGGACTCCCCCGTCTTCCGTGATGACAACAGTCATGTTGTGTGTAGGCTGTTTATGTTTTCTTATTGGCAACGTTACGTAGCGCTCTGTATGAAAATCACTGGCTGTGCTGTGTGCAGTCTGTGGCTAGTTTGCATTGTTGTCTGCCATTGTAGTGTTGGGCAGCTGGATGTTAACAGCGCGTAGCGTCGCGCAGTTGGAGGAGAGCCGCCAGCAGTGGTGGATGTGAGGAGAGAGATGGCGGAGTTTTGAAATTTGTAAGACTGGATGCCATGAACTGCTATATATATTATGACTTTTGAACACTAGTAAGGTAAATACATTGTTTGTTCTCTATCAAAATCTTTCATTTGCTAACTATGCCTATCAGTAGTTAGTGCCTTCCGTAGTTTGAATCTTTTATTTAGCTGGCAGTAGTGGCGCTCGCTGTATTACAGTAGTTCGAGTAACCAAGATTTTTGTGAGGTAAGTGATGTGTGAAACGTATAGCTAAATGTTAGTCAGGGCCATTCTTTTGTAGGGATTTTTGAAAGTCAGATTGCGTTGCGCTAAAAATATTGTATGTCAGTTTAAGCACAGTCATGTATAATTTTTCTAAGGGGACGTTTCAATGTTGCACGCATATTTTCCTGTCGCACTTCGACTGGAGTGTTAAATCATCAGATATTAACCCCATAGAAAATGTCCGGACTATTGAGAGCAGCATACCCGCAATTTGTCAGTTCTTTGGGATCTAATCATCAATAAGTGACTGAAAAATCTTGTGAACACCCTTACTTGTCGTAAAGCGGCCATTATCGAGACCCAGGTAGTATTTAAATGAAATTATATGGTGCCAGGCACCTTTTCAAGTCTCAGACATTTATGATGTATACGAGGGTTGTCCAGAAAGTAAGTTCCGATCGGTCGCGAAATGGAAATGACTGAGAAAATCCGGTAAAGCTTTGCACAGATGTGTTGGGCAGTGGCTCTATTATCCCCGTCGATCGTGTTGCGTCGCTCTTTTCAGTTTTGAGTGAACAGTGAGCACGTTAAGATGCATAGGAAATAGCGTCTCCCGCTAAGTATGAGGGCCTGGTTAGAGATTTCGCCGGTGTCATGCAGCCCACATAACACAACTGTCGAGCAGTTCCTTCTACATGCCCATTCTCGGCCGCACACTGCAGGGGCAATGAAGACGCTTCTGCAGCGTTTCCGATGAGAAGTGTTTGATAACCCACCATACAGTCCTTGATTGGCTCCCCCTGAGTGTCATCTCTGCTCCCAAAAACTGCTGACTGTGAAGACAATTTTTCCAACGAGCTGCAGACCAGTGCAGATAACTGGCCGAAAGCACAGGCAGCTGCTTTATATGCCGAGGATATTGGAAAGTCAGTTAAACACTACGACAAAACTCGAAGCTGGAGCGTCGACTATGTAGAGGAGTAGGTGGAAGGTGTATCTAACTGTTGCAAATAAAACGTTTCTGGTTTTCACTGTGGTTTCCATTTCGAAACCCTTCGGAACTTACTTTCTGGACAACCCTCGTTTATGCAGACCGAAGCACCGAATGAAAATTTGTACCAATGCTGGAATTCGGACTCGGGTCTCCTGCTCACTAGGCAGATGTGGTAATCACTACGCCGCCGTCGCACAGTGATTTTGTACAACGGCACCGACCATCCTAACACCCCTCCCTACTCAGTCCAAATTCCCATTCCCAATTTTCATTCAGCGCCTCAGTGTGCATACATACGCCATAAACATTTCAAACTTCGAAATGTCTCTGAATGATTAAAGCACATATGAATGGATTTCAGGCACGATCCCCCGTGTCGTTTGCTGCCGAGGTGCTATTCCAATAGCGTTGGAGAACCTTGAATTGAGGTGGGAGGCGTGCTACTATAGTCAGTCCAGTTATGCAAAGGCGCTGTGGCGGGGTGGTGTAGTGGTTAGAGCATCCGCCTAGTGAGTAGGAGACCCGGGTTTGAACCCCGCCCATGGTACAAATTAACATTATGTGCTTTATTCCGCGTACATACGAAGAGCTTTTCAAAAGTCCGTGCAAAAATAAAAACTACTAACGTGTTTCGGTAAACCTTTTTCATTTTTCGACATAGTCTCAAAAAACAAAATGGTGCAAATGGCTCTGAGCACTATGGGACTTAACTGCTGAGGTCATCAGTCCCCTAGAACTTAGATCTACTTACACCTAACTAACCTAAGGACATCACACACATCCATGCCCGTGGCAGGATTCGAACCTGCGACCGTAGCGGTCGGGCGGTTCCAGACTGTAGCGCCTAGAACCATTCGGCCACACCGACCGGCGACATAGTCTCCTTTTAGACTTATACACTTCGTCCAACACTATTCTAATTTGTTGATCTCTTCCGAATAGTAGCAATTGTCCAAGTCTGCAAAATAGGTATTAGTTGCTGCAATCACCTCCTCGTTTGAATAAAATCTTTGTCCTGCCAGCTATTTCTTCAAATTGGGGAACAAATAGTAGTCAGAGGGAGCCAGATCTGGAGAATAGGGGGAATGTGAAACGAGTTGGAATGTTGTTTCCAATAATTTTCCGACCACAACTGCTGAGGTGTGTGCTGGTGCATTGTCGTGATGAAAAAGAACTTTTTGCAGTCCAATCGCCGGCGTTTTTCTTGCAGCTCGGTTTTCAAACTGTCCAATAACGATGAATAATATGCACCTGTAATAGTTTTATCCTTTTCCAGATAGTCGATGAGGTTTATCCCTTGCGAATTCCAAAAGACAGTCGCCATAATCTTTCCGGCATAAGGAATGGTTTTCTCCTTTTTTGATGCAGATTCTCCCTTGGTAACCCATTGTTTAGATTGTTATTTGGTCTCAGGAGTATAATAATGTATCCATGTTTCATCCACAGTGACGAAACGACGCTTAAAGTCCTGCAGATTCTTCCTGAACAGCTGCAAACCATCCTTGCAACACTTCAGACGATTCCGTTTTTGGTCAAGCGTGAGCAGTCGCGGAACCCATCTTGCGAATTGCTTTCTCATGTCCAAATGTTTATACAAAATATTATGTACCCGTTCATTCGAGATGCCCACAGCACTAGTAATCTCACGCACCTTAACTCTTCTGTCATCCATCACCATATCATGGATTTCATCGATGATTTCTGGAGTCGTAACCTCCACAGGGCGTCCAGAACGTTCAGCATCACTTGTGGCCTTATGACCCTCCGAAAATTTTGAAACCACTTATAAACTGTTCTAATCGAAGGTGCAGAGCCACAGTGAGGCGTTTTACCTTTCATAAAGTAATGTTTCATCACGACAAGAAATTCTTTTTCGTCCATTTTTTGACAATCACTCGACTTCCTTGAGTCACACGAATGCCTTCTTTCCAAAGATGCTACTAAATAAACATGATCTCAATATGCGCCGGTGGTGCCATCTCTCGGACTTTGCACGGACTTATCAAACGCCCCTCGTACCTCATAGAGATAGTATTCCAGAGTATTAGCGTGATGTCATATTTTTTATACGGTCTACATATGACGCTTAGGAGCCAGTAAATGAATAAATCATAATGTCAAAGACGTTCGGTAGAGTCTACGTGGTCTGTAGGCGGAGGAACAGGCTTTCTCATACGGAAGGCACGTCGCGGTGCTACAACTACGGCCACAGTCGGACATGGAGCAGGCAGTGCGGTGGTCTTCTAAGGACAGCGCGCCCGTGTTTAGATCGGTGACAGCGGTAGCTTGTCCCAAAAAGAGTCGCACTACGCCGCAATAATAAACTACAGAGCGGTGTAACTCCGTAAATTACGTGCCAGAAGAATTGGCACCAGAATATGAGCGGAGTGTCGACGTATTTCAAGCGCGACAGTTTTCCCTTCTTCTTTTCTTTTTCTGTAGCCAACAGCACGACGCGGCGTCAGGACGTAGGCAACGGAGTTGGCACTGCCCCCTGTGGGGCGGTGGGGGTGGCGGAGGCGGCAGGTGTGGGCGACACGGCGCCTCGTCTTAATGAAGCGATATTTCAGGGCGGGCGGTGCGGCAGCATACAAGTCGCCTAATTAGGCGGCCAAACGGCTGGAGGAGTTGGCTGTCGCCACCCGAGGCGTTCCACTGCCACACAGACGTTTGCGTAGGCGGCGGCAGCGGCGGCGACGGCACTGGCTCCGTCAAGGCGCTGGCGAGTGGGACGCAATACATGCCTACTCAGCCTCTTCGTGCAATTCCGGTTGAAACGTTCTTTCGTCTCGTTTTTGTAGCTTCCGTGACGTGGCGAGAATCATTCGCGACCGCGGCCAGAGTCCTCGACCCCCTAAGCTGTTCTCACATGCAACGTCTTACTCTTCACGCACGTCAAATGTGACTTTCAACGTGCCTGGTAGACGCCCAGGTACGAACAGTTAAGTAAGTAAAGTAATGTCGTTTGGCATGAAAGGTGTGTGAAATCTTACGTGATTTAACTGCCAAGGTCATCAGTCCCTGAGCTTACACACTACTTAACCTAAATTATCCTAGGGACTAACACACACACCCATGCCCGAGAGAGGACTCGAACCTCCGCCGGGATCAGCCGCACAGTCCATGACTGCAGCGATTTGGCATGAACGGCTGGGACATCCCGAAGAGTAGAGTCAGCAGCCTCATGGAAAAGTTTTTTCCTATCCTTTGCACCTGCAGGCATCTTTCCTTTTGCGAAGTATGAGAACTGTGTGCGTAAGAGTATCTGTTAAGTGCAGGTGACTATAATGGGTGCGTGTGTGTAACGTAGTGTCATGTTCGTGTTGGAGATAATAAGAGAAGGGAGAGGGTGAAACCAGATGATGGCCCATGGTCTACTCTTCTCGAAAAGTACCACGGGGCTCTCCGAGCTTAACGTCCCCATCCGACGGATGGATCACCATTAAGAATGTCGCATGCCCTCACTTCATGAGACACTCCAGAGAGGTTTGGAATTTCAACCAGATATTGGCGCAAAGACTGGTGATCAGGGACATTACACCCTCACCTCTCCTCCCTCTGTCGGTCAAATCATGACAATGAAGATTTCTTCAACCACCAGGATTCGAACTGGTTTACCTCCGGGTCGAGCGCCACCGCTTAGTCGTGCAAAAGCGACTTCGTCCACGTAGGCGGTTAACGAGCTGGTACGTCACACATATCGTGCTCATCAACTTAATTTGTGTCCGTAGGGCTATACAGCGACAGTTGCTGGTTGTATCTGGAACTCAAAATACAAAATTTGAGTACGAAAATGGACGCGCGTAAAATAAAGCACTCCGTCTTCAGGCCACAAGTGGTCCATCGGGACCATCCGACCGCCGTATCATCCTCAACTGAGGAAGCGGATAGGAGGGGCGTGTGGTCAGCACACCGTTCTCCCGGTCGTTATGATGGTTTCCTTTGACCGGAGCCGCTACTATTCGGTTGAGCAGGTCCTCAGTCGGCATCAAGAGGCTTAGTGCACCCCGAAAAATGGCAACAGCTCATGGCCGGCCGGATGGTCACCCATCCAAGTGCCGGCCACGCCCGACAGAGCTTAACTTCGGTGATCTGACGGGAACTAGTGTATCCACTGTGGCAAGGTCGTTGCCCTGCGTAAAATACGCTGCTCTGTAAAACGTAAGGACGAGCGAGATAAAAGAACAGAACATATGAGGAACGTTCAATAAGTAATGCAGCACATTTTTTTCTCGGCCTATTTCCGTTGAAGAAAAGCGGAATTTGTAGTGGACATCATGAAATATTCTCGCTTCAGCCCCTACAGTTACATGGATTTCAGATAGGTGACGGTGCTGTATGTACCCTTCAAAATTGCGTCGGTAACAGAGGTGCGTTCCAAGCAGAGAACTGTCATTGAGTTTCCTTTGGCGGAAAACCAGAGCACCGCGTATATTCATAAGCGCTTGGAGAATATCTGCGGATACCTGGCAGTGAACAAGAGCACGGTGAGTCGTTGGGCGAGACGTCTGTCATAATCGCAACAAGGTCGCGGAAACCTGTCTGATAACCCGCGTGCCTATATAATGGTGTATTGTTCCCAGTACTAGCCACACGGTCTTTTACAACTTTCAGGCCTTGTCGCACGTCGGGCCGGCGATCTGGAGATAGTTCCCTGTCGGAAGAGAAACGTCTTCCGTATCTGCATGTATTTGCGGACTTGCTTTTACAGGATCTTTTCTGAGAAAATCGTATCTGCTAGGGCTATAAAACGTTTCTCCTCAGTCTGAAGTATCACTGCACTGCTGGTGCCCGACACTGTGTCACCAATGTACATAGTGTATTTTTTGAGTTGTTTGGGTTTTCACTCCAAAATGTTGAAAAAAAAGACATAACAGACAATCAGACGGTGATGTAAGAAGATGTAACAGTGGCGTCAGTCGTTTTTGATGCCAGGCCATTCTATTTGGGGGAGTAATTTTTGCCTATCTCATACAGGCAGACTGTGCGCCGAAATATGATTACGCGATTGGCGTTTAAAAATCCTGCCGCATGTCTGTTGGCAGCTTGTTAGTCCAAGGTGCTCCTCGTGGAGCCTTTTTTTGGTGTAGCAAATTTCGAGAGAAGATTTCTTGGAATTCATCTGGTGATGTTTTCTGAAGATCGATGAGATCGTCTGGTGATGGCATAGAGTGAAGACTGCTCTCCCAGAAGTAACTATAGAGGCGGAATCAACATTCGACTCCGTGCAAAAACGCACTTGTGGCGAACTTGCAGTTTTGGAGGTCTGAGCACAGGGTTTACATATGATGGGCTTGTACATGGTGAGCATCTATGCAGCTCCGGCATGTTAGCAATTTTGCAAAGTGCTTCATTATCCTCTGCAGCGTGTTCTTACGACTTGCAGCAGCAGCAGTTGTTCAGTCAATGCATATAGCATAGTCTTACAGTTTAGTGGATCATAAACACTGACGCTTACGATAGAATCAGTGAGATAGCGTTAATGTTGATATAGAAAGAGCGAGCCATCATCTAGAGAATTCCTAGCCTTCCAGCCAGATTTGCCAACGATTCATTAGCTCTTATGTGATTGTGTTTTGTAGTTGTTTTAATTGCAAATCTGTTCATCATTATTACGTTCCAATGTCATACTTCAAACAACTTTCATGTAATAAATCCATCGTGACAATGAATAATCTCTCTCATTTCAATAGATGGTACACATTACCTACTTGTTGTTTTTTGTTCTTATTCTCTGGGATATTTGATATCATTTATTGTTTTATTATTACACTTCATACAAATACTTTCAGAAAAGACTTCCTAACACTTAACTCTAGATTCGGTGTTAAAACATTTCTCTACTTCAGAAACACTCTTATTGACATTAACAAACTACGTTTTATACCCTCGGCCATCATTAGTTATTTTGCTGCCCAAACAACAAAACTCATCTACTAAAACTCATCTACTACTTTGAGTCTCCTTTCCTAATCTAATTCCCTCAGCATCACCTGATTTAATTTGACTACATCACATCGTCCTTATTTCCCTTTTTTGTGTTCACTTCTTTCATGATTCTTAAACCAAGTGTTCGCTATGATTAAATTACTCTCTGTGCAAAATTCTACCATATGACTTCCTCCTTCATTCCTTTCCCCCATTTCATATTCATGTTTCTTTCGTAACACACTCGCTACGGCTAAATGTACCAGTCACGGATCTTGCCACTCTTCTTTGGACCTTCTCAATCTCTTGAATCAGACCCAACTGGTAAGGGTCCCGTACATACGAACAATACTCTAAGACTGGACGAACGAACGTATAGTAAGCAATTTCCTTCGTTGAAGGACTGCATCGCTTCAGGATTCTACCAATAAACCGCAATCTAGAGTTCGCCTTACCCGTTACTTGTGTAATCTGATCAGTCCATTTGAGATCATTTCGAATAGTCACACCCAGATACCTGACGGATGTTCCCGCCTCCAAAGACTGGGCCTTTATTTTGTACTCTTACATTAATTGTGATTTTCGCCTTGTTATACGCAGTAGGTTAGAGAGATAACTGCCAGTCATTACACCACGCATTTATTTTCTGCAAATCCTCATTGACTTGTTCACAACTTTCGTGTGATACTTTCCTGTAGACAGCAGCATCATCGGCAAACAGTCTAATGTCGCTGTCAATACCATCAACCAGATTGTTTAAGAAAATTTTAAAAAGCAGCGGACCTATTACGCGACCCTGGAGCACACCTGAAGTTATACTTGTTTCTGTTGAAGTCACCACGTTCAGAACGACATACTGCTCCCTGTCTGTTAGAAAACTTTCTATTCAAACGCATATGTCATCGGATAGACCGTAAGCGCGCGCTTTTTGGAGCAAGCGACAGTGAGGAATTGAGTCGAACGCCTTTCGAAAGTCGAGAAATATGGCATCAACCTGGGAGTCGACATCTACCGCCTGTTGTATATCATGCACCAAGAGGGTCAGCTGTGTCTCGCATGACCGCTGATTCCTAAAAGCGGGCTGGCTTCCGCAAATGAGCTTCTCAGAGTCTAAAAAGGTCATTATGTCTGAACACAAAATATGTTCCATGATTCTACAACAAATCGATGTCAGTGAAATTGACCGGTAATAATGCGCATCCAATTTTCTACCATTTTTATAGATTGCTATGACCTGAAGATTAGATGGGTAGATCACATAACTAATGAGGAGGTATTGAATAGAATTGGGGAGAAGAGGAATTTGTGGCACAACTTGAAGAAGGGATCGGTTGGTAGGACATGTTCTGAGGCATCAAGGGATCACCAATTTAGTATTAGAGGGCAGCGTGGAGGGTAAAAATCGTAGAGGGAGACCAAGAGATGAATACACTAAGCAGATTGAGAAGGGTGTTGGTTGCAGTAGGTACTGGGAGATGAAGAAGCTTGCACAGGATAGAGTAGCATGGAGAGCTGCATCAAACCAGTCTCAGGACTGAAGACCACACAACAACATGACCTGGGGCTTCTTCCAGTCCCGTGGAACTTTCCGCTGTTCCAATTATCTCTGATAGATGGTGGGTAAGAATGGTGCTATATTTGTAGCATAGTCAACATAAAATCCTAGGGGATACCGTCTGGGCCAGATGCCTTCCTGGCATCTAAGGATCTTAACTGTTTTACAATCCCAGATACCCTAAACACTATGTCAGCCATCCTTGCGTTTGTTCGATTACTGAAAGGGGGAATGGTGCTGCATTCCTCTACCGTAAACGAGTTTTTGAAAGCTAGGCTTAGAATTTATGCCTTCTGTTTATCATCATCAGCTGCATTACCCGTACTGTCAGCAAGAGAAGTATTCTTTTAGTTATTTGTGCCGCACATTTCATTTCGCCCCACATCGATTCATTATCACTTACCCAACTACCCGCCTATTATTCAGCATTCTTCTGCAGCACCTCATTTCAGAAAGTTATGTTATTTTTTTATATATACTGTTTATCTTCACTTAAGTACAAGACTATACTTCAAGCAAATTAAGGACCGATCAAAAAGTTTCCGTTCGAAGGACGTACAGTTCAGAATCGGTATACCAATCAGGGAAAATCTCCGTGAGCTTTAAGGCAATCATCCCATCGACCCACCAGGATGAAAAACTCGTTTGGTAAAACACCGTGTCCTGCAGAGTGGGGAAGTCCGTAATGCCTGCTGCACATCCTCGTCCGACAGGATTCTTCAACATTTCAAGGTTTTTTTAAGGGACCTAAGGCGTGATCATCACGTAGGGAGAGATCAGGACCATTGGGCGGGTGCTCGAGTGTCTCGCCGGCCGCTGTGACCGAGCGGTTCTAGGCGCTTCAGTCCGGAACCGTGCTGCTGCTACGGTCGCAGGTTCGAATCCTGCCTCCTGCGTGGATATGTGTGAGGTCCTTAGGTTAATTAGGTTTAAGTAGTTCTAAGTTCTAGGGGACTGATGATCTCAGATGTTAAGTCCCATAGCGCTCAGAGCCATTTCAACCATTTTCGGGTGTCTCCCACTTGTGTTGGCGTAACCTCTGCGTTACGACATCTGCGATATGTGGAGGTAGATTATCCCTTCGCGCACCATTCCAGAATGTGCTGCCTCATACGTATTCTTCATTCGCCAACGGATGTCTGCCAATATTTGTCCTTCGGCAACAAAGGAAACAATAACAGTACGTTGGTCCTGTTTGGACGCATTTCATAATAACGTCTCCTTAGCTCAAGTTTCGGCATTTACCGCTCGCACGTCCAAAAAAAGACGAATATCACACTAACAAGTTAGCCTATAAGGCGGTGCCTAGACAGGGTATCCCACCAATCTCTGCCACTTCATATTGTTCCGAACCTAAGAAAAATGCATTCGATCATTAATGCACATATGTCAGGGTGTCACACAAGGGGAGGAATACACAATCCATAAATGCAAATAAACATCACTTTCAACACAAAGTTACTTTCTTTGTAAGTGACGCACTTATGTCTCTTTGACGGAAATGAAAACTAGAGGTGAAATTAGTGACGGCAGACTTGGCTGGTTCAAATGGCTGTGAGCACTATGGGACTTAACTTCTAAGGTCATCAGTCCCCTAGAACTTAGAACTACTTAAACCTAACTAACCTAAGGACATCACACACATCCATGCCCGAGGCAGGATTCGAACCTGCGACCGTAGCGGTCACGCGGTTCCAGACTGTAGCGCCTAGAACCGCAAGGCCACCCCGGCCGGCCGGCAGACTTGGTTTTACTGTTGTAAACCTCATATTTTCCGAAATACGTCGAATTTAAAGGATGACAACGGCGCCACAATTTCAACCATAATGCGTAGAGCAAGGGTTGCGTAGAGCAGGATTCAGGACTTTGCGGGCAATCCGCGTTACAGTCATTCAGCGCAAACAGTGGTACCGTTTCCATTATTTAAAGCCTAACTATTCCAGAAGATATAAGGTTTCGAACAGTGAAACCAAGTCTGCTGCCACTAGTTGTACCTCTAGTTTTCATTTCGGTACAAATACCACTTTTAAAAAGCGTAGCTTTGTGTTGAAAGTGAAGTTCGTTTACATTAATGGGTTGTGCAGTCCTGCCCGTTGTGCGAATCTCGACATAGGTGCATCCCTGGAAGATTGCGTATTTCACATTTTGTTTCATTTTGGAAATATACGAGGTGGCAAAGTTATATGGGTCATACTATATACCTGCATCGGAGTCGGGCTACGTTGCATATGCAGCAAAGCTCTCAAACGAATACTTTCTGATTGCCCATCATGCTTTCAGAAATTACTTCCAATCTCTTGAATTTGTATTTGATGTTAACAGATTTCGCTTTTTCACAATCGCATTTCTTGTTAGTCCAAGTTTGCATTTAATTTCACCCCAACTTCAGCCGCTGTCAGTTCTTTGCTTCTCAAATAGCACAATTCATCTACTAGTTTCAGTGTTTCGTTTCTTACTCTAATTATTCAGAATCACCTCATTTAAGTCCAGCATTCTCCATTATTCTCGACTCACTTTTGTTGAATTTCATCTTGTAACCTCTTTTGATGACATATCCATACTATTGTCCTTCCAAGTCCTTTTCTATTACCGACAGACGTACTATGTCATCGGCATCCCTTAAAGTTTTTGTGTCTTCCGCTTGAACTTTAATTTCTTCACCAAACTTCTCTTTGGTTTCTTTTGCTGCTTGCTCTATGCACTGATTGAATAACAACGAGAATAAGCTAAAACTCTGCCCAGCCATCCTTCTCAATCACTGATTCCCTTTCATGTCGTTCAATTCTTTTAACTGCTGTCTGCTTTCTATACAAACTGTAGACAACATTTCGCTCACTGTATTTTATCCCTGATATCTTCAGAATTCAAACAGTATATTCCATTCAATTTCGTCATAAGCCCGTTTTAGCGTAACAGACAGATATACACATTATAACATGTAAGATCAAGAAACGAGCGCAAGCCCACCGAAATCGCAGGAGGCCGTCTTCTGCGTTGCGTAACGTCTCCTTTCGTTCGAGAGGTTCTCACGTAACAACATATGCGACGTTCGGAGCCCCAGATATATCTGTTTTTCGAGCGACTCTTTCCACACCGATGAGTTACGCAATGGAAACAAGAGATGTCCATGGAAGGGAAAGATAAAATGTATGGAACAGAGCACGCTACCCGGGAGACTGCATAAAACAGTCCTCTTAGAAATATTGGACAGTCTTATTCGGCAGGAGCTAGCTTTGTTCATAGGTCACAAATAAGATAGCCTCCTGTGTAATTCCACTTCATACACGTCCTGATTTATGCGAAGACTCGAAGACAATGTTATTGAAAGGGGAGAAGAAATAGAGGAGGACGAGATGAAAAATATGATACTCCAAGAATAATTTAACAGAGCAGTGAAAACCGTAAGTGAAAGCAAGAAACTTGAAGTAGATGACATTCCCTTAGAATTATTGTGATTCTCGAGAGTACAGACCATGACAAAACTATTTCATCCGTTATGCAAGATATGTGAGACAGGCGAAGTAGCGTCGAGTTACAGAACAAGGTAGTATTTCCAATTCCAAAGAAGGTGTGAATATTCCTGAACCATCAGTTTGATAAGTCATTGTATCATAATAGTGATGCTAATTATTTACGGAAGAGTGGAGAAACTGTAAGACGCCCATCTTCGATATTAAGACAATATCTGGACTCCTAAAGTTCTCTCACAATTGTAAGTATCTTTTCTCAATAAAAGATTTTCCCGCACTTGTAAAATATCGTTCCTGATACGAGTGGTTTGTCATAAACTGGACGCCGAACTAACCAGTTAAAAGCAACGCGATTAACAGCGGAAACCGTTATATGGAAACCTCAGTCATCAGTGATTTCTCTGTAATCATGACAGCAATTATTTGTTCACATGTCAGAACTTTAAACGACATGATGAACTTTTTGTCCTAGATCTGGATTTAAACCAAGCACCAATAGCCATTGTAGCTACCTAAATCTTTCGTGCCTGACCGAGACTCGGTCATAGTAATGTTTGCTTCTTGTGACTAGGCATAAAGAGTAGTGAAATATCTACGTTTTCACCAGTATCAATTAGCAAATTGACAATTTTTGTGCTCTGCTTGGAATCATATCAAGACCCTTATCTCCCTGTTAACCAATCATGGAAAACGTCTAACGTAATTTCAAGTAACAAAGTTTGCACGTGTTTAAATCAAAGTGCCATGATGTAAAGTTTTGTGACAGCTACTCGAACCTAGCACGTAATCAGATTGTTAAATTTGTAAAGTGAGATATACGATAGCTGACTTTTTCACCATCAACGAAATGTTAGGATTAGAAATGAGGATATAATTTATTTTTTTCCTGAGAGGGAAGCGAACCGGGCACTTACCGCCACTGTTTACAATCCACGAATTGTGTGCTCACCAGTAGTGAGATGTGTGCATACGTGACTAGAAATAACGGCACTATAGTTATTGTTGACGACGCAAGAGACATTAAAAATGAAAATAATTTATCACTAGTAGCTTGGTATGCATACCCTAGGGCTTCAAATGAAACCATGAATATTTTTGTGCTGGACCAGTATTCGAACCCACATATGTGCCTTTCATGGAGACCTAGAGGAGATCGTAATTTTGCGGAAATCAACGAAATGATCGAACTATGTCATTCCGGTGTGGGGCACATACCATGAAAGAGGAGAAACGAACTCGAATACCAGTGCAGCACCAAATTTTTCAACGCATCAAGTTCAAATAAAATAAGAGCCCTGTGTTCTGTAGTGACCAACGGTTCACTGAATAAACTTTCTAGTGTAAGGAAGCTCACTGGTGACGAGTTTCTGATTGATGCGAGTTCCGCCTCTGCTATAATCTAAATTAAAGCGGCTGTGTCATACTTGGTAGCGAAGGGATACGCGGACTCTGAACTACGGTGCAACCTGACCTCCTCACTTTGTGTTACTAGACGAGAATGAGATCTGTTCTTGATTGTTTGAAATACTTCCCAACTAAGAAACTAGGATCAATCCACGAGTCCACTGCAGCCCACATTTCCTACACTCACGATTTTGTCGTAACGTATGATGATGTCCTTAGCTAACAAACTGGACACGATGAAAAAATTCCGTTCTTTGTTAATTGGATAATTATCAGCAGGCTTCTGACAAGGAAATACACTAGTGTCTTGTCATCTGGATGTAAATACTCTTCTAGCCCTTATAGCTTCGATTCGAAGGCAGTTTGAAATTTTCACTGTTCCTAGACATTCTTAGATCGAGAAATACCATATCAAAGCATAAGTTTACAAATACTTCGGGATTATTACTCATAATCGCTATTAATTTCCTCATTTTTCTGCAGCTACACACGTGACTGAAGTAAACATTTAATATTTCTTTATCATATTTAGAATTAGTTGCCAAAAACAGGTAAATGTTTAGTTCGCAGCAGATGGTTGCTGCATTCTGTGGCAAGTGTAGCAGGTAGTTATTTCGTTTTTTTGGTGTTCCTTGAGGAACAAGGTGTGTAAATATGTGATTGGTATGATTAATTCATCCAAATAACAGAAATCTTACTACTTTTCAAGTTTCAATGTAGATTACATTAAAACTAGATAACTAATGAAGACGTTACTTCATAACAGAAATTCGTTGCACTATTTCATTTGCTTGCGCTTAGCAACGACTCCCCCTGCGGGTTCGGGGGTAAGAATAGGCCCGCGGTATTCCTGCCTGTCGTAAGAGGCGATTAAAAGGAGTCTCAAACGTTTCGGCCTTCTGTGATGGTCCCCTCTTGGATTTGATCTCCTTTTTTTTTCCAAATTTCCGTTGTTAGTGCGTGCCATTTGGGGAAGGACACCTTACGTGGTGTTTTTCTATTGGTCCATCATGCTCCACTATCTTGAATGTTACCTATTGTCGTGTGGGGGGGGACTACGCCCAACATCTTCTGGGTTGTCTCCTTCTCGTCTTGTGCGCACCCTTCTTCTTAGCGCCCACGACAACTGTGGACCCTTTCAACACCTAAAATCCAGCACGGTAGCCAGTCCGTTGTGGTGGGGTCGTCATGTACCCTCTTGTTGGTAGCCCCCTGACCACGCAGGGATCGCACTACAGATGCCAGAGCTGTTTCCTCCCCATGCATGCCAAGGAGTATGTGCCCATCTTGTCTGAGGCACGGGGACTCCGGGCAACGGGATATCGGCCAGGTACCCGTTGCTTTGGCTGGGTGGCGCCCTTGGGGAGAGCCCTCGTTCGGAGTAGGTGGCATCTGGGCGGATGTGGCGCAATGAAGCGCAATAAATCACACCAAGCTGGTGGTCGCACGGCCACCAGCGTCTCTAAGCGAGGTAGAGTAGACTTTGATGCTGCGCAATATGACCCTCAGACGTTCCCCTCGTTGACTGCACCATGGGAGGGACGCCGATCTAGTGCCAAGCGGGAGCCTTACGTACCGCAATACCTTGTCTCCAGCAGGACTGATGGTGACTCCTTTCTTACGACGAAGCCTCTGTTTTTTGTGGAACACCTGGAGGATAAGTTTGGGGAAGTGGCGGGGTTGTCTAAAATGAGGAATGGGTCCATCCTCCTCAAGACGTCCTCCCCAGCCGAGTAACGAGCGTTGCTCCTGTGTGATAAGCTGGGTGACGTCCCTGTTACCGTCACTCCCCACAGTAGCTTAAATATGGTCCAGGGGATTATTTACTATCGTGACCTCTTGTTAGAATCCGAGACGAGCTGAGAGCCGACTTGGAACGACGTGGTGTACATTTTGCCCGTCGTGTACATAGAGGACCCAAGACTAACTGGGTGGCCACCGGTGCCTTTATCTTGGCCTTTGAGGGTGATGTCTTGCCCGAGAAGGTCAAGGTGATGGTTTACCGTTGCGACATCAAGCCATACGTCCCTCCCCCGATGCGGTGCTGCCAGTGCTGGAAGTTTGGGCATATTTCCTCCCGCTGCCCATCCAGCGCTACATGTCGAGATTGTGGACGCCCCTCTCATCCCGATTCTCCATGTGTGCCTCCGCCTGTATGTGTCAACTGTGGGGAGCACCACTCTCCATGCTCGCCGGATTGCCCCGTTCTTCATAAGGAGCGGAAGATCATGGAATTTAAGACTCTGGACCGGCTTACTTATCGAGAGGCAAAACTGAAATATGAAAGGTTGTATCCTGCTTCCATTCGAACATCTTATGCTGCAGCCACGTTATCGTCGCCCACGTGAGTGACGGTTGTCGCCTCATTTGTGCCGCCTTCAGTGAGCCCTCGGGGCCGTGTATCTCTGTCTGAGCCCCTCATGCCTGGGGGCAAGCCTTCCTCTGTTGCCATCTTAGCAGTTGGGGGCAAACCCTCTTCTGTCACTCCCCCCACACTTACTTCGGGAGTGACATCTCCTCCAAAACTGGGGGGCTTGATCCCTCCCCCTCCTTCTCCGCCAGCGTTGCCTCTGCCGGTTCCTCTCTCACGGAAGGGGTCCCTCGGGGCTCTCCCTTCCTCCGTTTCTTCTCCTACCCAGCCGGATGTCAGCCAGTGGCTAAAGGTTCTGCCACCTGCTGGTTGTAGGGCTTCTGCGTCGTCGTCAGCCTCCGACGCTCCTTCGGAGAAGCTCTCCCAGCCCTCTCACCCTAAGGGCCGACGTGAAAAGAAGGAACGGAATGTGTCCAAGTGTCAGTACCGCCTGCTGTCCATAGTCCTGGCTCCAGGGATGAGGTGGAGATCCTCGCCTCTGCCGCGGATCTCGCCCTCACGGAACCCTTGGAGCCTCTCCTATGGACTCAGCTGACTCTCCCCCGGTGGCGGCAGTTGGCTCTGAGGCGCTGTCTGCCTCTTAGTCGCATTCACGCCCTCCCAGTCCCTTCCTGCTTCCATTCTCCAGTGGAACTGCGGCGGTTATTTCCGCCACCTGCCTGAGCTCCGGATGCTTCTGAGTGTTCCCCTGTTCTCTGCATTGCTCTGCAGGAAACTTGGTTTCCGGCAATGCGGACCCCCGCCCTTCGCGGTTATCGGGGATACTATAAGAACCGCGCTGCCTGTCAACGAGCGTCAGGTGGGGTTTGCCTCTTTGTTCACCACTCTGTCTGTAGCTCGCCAGTACCCCTTCTGACGCCTTTAGAGGCAGTCGCTGCCAGGGTTGAGCTCTCGCCGGCTATTACTGTTTGCTCTGTTTACATTCCTCCGGATGGGGAGCTCCCCCGACATGTCTTGGCTGTGCTGCTGGCTCAACTCCCGCCACCTTTGCTGCTTCTGGGCGATTTCAATGCCCACAACCCTCTCTGGGGTGGGACTGTCTCCGATGACCGCGGTCGGGCCGTGGAGCATGTGTTGGCTCAGCTCGACTTTAGCCTCTTGAACACTGGTGCTCCCATGCATTTCAGTGTGGCCCATGGCTCGTTCTCGGCCATCGATCTCTCTCTTTGCAGCCCCGGACTTGTCCCATCCCTCCACTGGAGAGTGCATCCTGATCTGTGTGGTAGTGACCATTTTCCCATCTATTTGTCACTGCCCCAGTGTCATTCTTCTGGGCGCCTGCCCCGCTGGGCTCTCCACAGGGCTGACTGGCCGGCTTTTACTTCCGCTGCAACCATTGAGTCTCCCCCACAGGGTGACATTGACGAGGTGGTCCGTGTCTTAACCACGTCAATTATTTCGGCGGCCGAGGCTGCCATTCCCCGCTCTTCCGGACTCCCTCGGAGGAAGGCTGTTCCCTGGTGGTCGCCGGAGATTGCTGAGGCTATTCGCGACCGTAGGTGGGCCCTCCAGCGTCATAGGTGGCACCCGTCTCTAGAGACCCTCATCGCCTTTAAGAGGCTCCGTGCCTTGTCCTGTCGTCTTATTACACGGCGTAAGCAGGAGTGCTGGGAGCGGTATGTGTCCTCCTTGGGCTCCCGTGTCTCCCCCTCGCTCGTGTGGTCCCGGATCCGGCGGATTTGTGGACACCAGACCCCTATGGGTGTCCCTGGGATCTCCTTGGACGGCGCTGTCTGCACGGACGCTGCCGCCATTGCTGAACACCTTGCTGCGCACTTTGCTAAGAGCTCTGCGACTGCAACTTATCCCCCCGCCTTTCGCTCTCTCAAGGAGCGAGCCGAGCAGACGCCGTTATTGTTCCACACGCGTCGTTCTGAAAAATACAATGCTCCTTTCAGCGAGAGGGAATTCCTTGCTGCCCTCGCCGATTGCCCTGATACAGCACCAGGACCAGACTGCATCCACGCACAGATGCTGAAGCATCTCTCCAGGGACTACCAGAGCCACATCCTCACCATCTTTAACCGCATTTGGAGCGAGGGCGTTTTCCTGTCGAATGGCGAGAGGGTCTTATTGTCCCCATCTTGAAGCCCGGTGCGGACCCACTGGCGGTGGACAGCTATCGTCCCATTACCCTCACCAACGTTTTGTGCAAATTGCTCGAACGTATGGTGGGGCGGCGTTTGTGTTGGGTCCTTGAGTCGCGCGGTCTCCTCGCTCCATCCCAGGGTGGCTTCCGTCGGGGCCGGTCTGCCATGGACAATTTGGTGCGGCTGGAATCTGCTATCAGTACGGCCTTTGCCTGACGTCAGCATCTCGTTGCTGTATTTTTCGATCTGTGGAAGGCGTATGACACCACATGGAGGCATCACATCCTTGCTATGTTGCATGAGTGGGGTCTTCGTGCTCAGCTCCCGGCTTTTCTTCAAACCTTTTTATTGCGCCGCTCTTTCCGGGTGCAAGTCGGTGCCGCCTCTAGTTCATCTTATATACAGGAAAATGGGGTCCTGCAGGGCTCGGTGTTGAGCGTCTCCTTATTTCTAGTGGCCATTAATGGTCTGGCTGCAGCCGCGGGGTCGTCGGTGTCTCCTTCTTTGAATGCTGACGACTTCTGCATCTCCTTTAGCTCCACGACTATGGGAGTCGCCGAACGCAGGCTGCAAGTAGCCGTTCGCAAGGCAGCATCTTGGGCTCTGACTCACGGTTTTCAGTTCTCTGCAGCCAAGACTCGAGTTATGCACTTCTGCAGGCGTCGGACGGTCCACCCTCATCCTGAACTTTCCCTCGACGGCCACCTGCTTGAGGTGGTGGACACCTGCCGCTTCTTAGTGCTCGTGTTTGATGCCCGGCTCACATGGGTTCCTCATGTTACTCAGCTGAAGCAAAAATGCTGGCGGCACCTCAACGCCCTCCGCTGCCTGAGCCACACGTCTTGGGGTGCAGATCGCTGCACGCTGTTGCGATTGTACAGAGCCCTTGTGCAGTCCAGGCTTGACTATTGGACCCTGGCCTATGGGTCTGCGTCACCCTCAGTGTTGACGATGTTAGACCCCATACACCACTGTGGGGTTCGACTTGCAACTGGCGCTTTCCCTACGAGCCCCATGGATAGTCTACTGGTGGAGGCCAGGGTTCCCCCACTGCGGATTCGCCGCCATCGACTGCTCGCCGACTATGCTGTCCACGTGCATTGCTCGCCGGGCCATCCCAATCTTCGCCTGCTTTTCCCTCCCATGGTCCTCCATCTGCCAGAACGGCGACCTCGGTCTGGGCTTTCCATAGCTGTCCGCGTCCAGTCCCTGCTGTCGGAACTGGGCTCCTTCCCTCTTCTGCCTCCCTTCCGGGTCCATGCACCTACGCCTCCCTGGTGTCTGCCCCGTCTGTCCGTCCGTCTGGACTTGGCACAGGGACCCAAGGACTCGGTTCCGCCTGTGGCCCTCCGTCGCCGATTTCTTGCGCTCCTCGCCTCCTTTCCGGGCTGTGAAACTGTGTACACTGATGGTTCCCTGGTTGATGGTCGCACTGCCTACGCTTTTGCTCACGCTGCCCATGTTGAACAGCGCTCCTTGCCGGCTAGCTGCAGTATTTTTACTGCAGAGCTGGTGGCCATATTGCGCGCTCTTGAGCATATGCGTTCCTGCTCAGGTACGTCCATCGTCATCTGCAGTGACTCCCTGAGCAGCCTGCAGGCCATCGACCGCTGCTATCCCTCTTCTCCTCTGGTGTCCTCTATTCGGGAGTCTGTTTCCACCATTACCCGCTCTGGTCGTTCGGTGGTCTTTGTTTGGACGCCAGGTCACGTTGGCATCCCGGGGAACGAACGTGTTGACAGGCTGGCCAAAGGGGCGATCGACGCCCCAGCTTTGGAGATCAGCCTTACGGCTTGCGATCAGCAGCTGGTGTTGCGCCATAAGGTGCTTTGGATGTGGTCTATTGAGTAGCGTGGCATGACAGCCCCGAATAAACTGTGGGCTGTCAAGGAGACGACCGATGTGTGGCGCTCCTCCCTGCGGGCTTCTCGCAGGGACTCTGTAATCCTGTGTCGGCTGCACATCGGCCATACCTATCTGATGCACGGCCATCTTTTGCGTCAGGAGGATCCCCCCCTGTGTCGGTGTGGGTCCCGGCGGTCTTTTAATATCCCGGGCCCATTGCCTTTGATTCTATGCGACGATGCCTCCATGGCTGACAATGTTTTACATTTTATCCATGGTAGTCCTTTTTATGGTTCCATTTAGGGGGGTCCTGCACCTTTCCCTTTCTGTGTCTTTTGTCCTCACGTCTCTCAATATTTGTTGCTGTTTTGGTGTGTCGTCGGATGGTTGACTCTTTCCCTTTTTTTGTTCTTGTGGTCAGTCAACCAGTCTCTGGCCATCTTCTTTTCTTCTGTTTCTTTCTGTCTGGTGTTCGTCTGTACTCTTCTTTTCTGTAGTGTTCGTTGCCTAATTTGTGTTCTTTAGTGCCTGGGGGGGCGGGAGTCTCCTTCCCCTTGGGGTTTTATCTGCTCCACGACTTTATGTCTCGTCTGTTTTTGGAATGGGGGACTGATGACCTTAGCTCTTTAGTCCCCCTTAAACATCCCAACAACCACCACCTTAGCAACGACGCTTGTCATAAGACAAAACTGGCGGTGAACATCAGTATCAAAGCCAGAGGGTGTTAGTGTCTTCTGTTAAATGTTACAATCATTCTCGACAGATGACTTTGTCGACGTCACCTGTTTCAAGTAGTACAAGGAAGAAAATGTTGCAGAATATCAACTGTTTTCCGTTACAATAAACTCATTTTACGTGGTCCATGTTCATATTTTCACGGGATTACTCAAACTGTACTATCCACTTCAATCACGTACCAAAATATTTCAGCTTTGGAAATCTACATCCCACTCCGAGGCCTTAGTTGCCAACCGGAAATTCTAGCTCTGTGGAACACCAGTTTTAGTAAACTGATGTAGTAAAGTATGTCTATCACTGCTCTTTCTCACCGGAAAATACGCAGTTGTCCTATTGAGCCCTGTAATGATACTGCAACAGTAATTTCGTGTGTAAGCAATGCATACTGATTGCGCCGAGGCTTCCAGTTCTGTGTATTCCTGACCTACACTGGCTCTGCATCATTTCAGGCACCAGTTACTGCAACATCATACTGACACCAAGAGTGTTTCATACTGCCAGCTTCATTACTCGCTTCACTTGATTTCGTAATCACTGAAATAAGAGTCACATGACTTCCCAACATGAGAGGTTTCATTTCGTTCCTCCTTTCCTTCTGGGAAATTATTTTCCTAGTCAGTAAGCGTTTTTTCTTCTAACCAGCGTAATGCGGCATAATCGGCCAGTAAAAGCTTCACAAACAGTTGTTTAGTGCTGTCAAGAATTATTTTAACATAGTCGCAGGTGAAGGAATTTAGTTTAATCTTAAGACATCTTAAGACATCTTAAGTAGCAATATTCACCAATTTACCGAACAAGAAAAGCTTTTTGTGCGGGTAGGAAAAGGTTTAAACACAGAGTCTGCACAGTCTGGGCCAGGCCGATCTTTCAGGTAGCACTGCATTATAGTTTGCCTAGGAGGTATCACTGGTTGTGTTCCTGTGGATGTAGAAATCATTAGTTTAAAGCGACTTTAACTTATAAGGGTACGGTACTTCTAAAAATAAAAAAAAAGGATTAACAACCGAAGGCTGAGTTCATCCTCAAACTTAAATTTATCTCTAATGGGTAACCACGGGAGACTGTTTGTCCTCCGCTTCTTCCAATGAGCTTTGGAAGCCATATACACAATGCTTACATTACTGCGAATACTTTGGACGTTACTATTGATGTTGTATTCCTAAATTAACAGCTCTTTGTCTACAGCGAATTAAAATTTGAAGCAACGACAGAATTCAAACGCGATAACAACAAATTACAATTTCACTGCCTTACCTGCTCCACTATACTCCCACATGTATGCAGCGCTGTTACAAATTTCTGTAGTGTAGTAAGTGTGGAAACACAGTTGGCTGCGATGCGATAGCCGGATCAACATGAACTCCATCACAATGTGAGTCTAAATCTTATCTTTAATCTCTGAAAACAGTGTAACTATTAATAGCAAGTTTGATGTGTAGAGACAAAATACATTTAACTATACTCTAAACAATACTCGCAAGGAACTAATTCATTAAATATTTTTTCAAAGCATGTAATGGGGAATGGATTTGACTTATGAGGCGGAGGAAGTGCTTTCCGCCTTGTATCGCACTTCGTTTCCTGCTGCCTTGTCAGCGGGTCATTACTTCAAAAATGTCACAGCTCAATAAATTTCATAAAGGTCGTACTCCTGCGCTTTATGAAGATGGATACTGTATCAGCACCTTAGGATACAGAAAATTAGACACACATCTGTAGGTGAAGAGGATGGCGGAGGAAGGCCGTGTCAACCATGGTCGTCCACTCCATTTCCTAGTTTCTTAAATCGCATATCAGATATCTGTTTAAGTTATCTCCCTCATGGGACCTCAAACATAAGTCGTTTCATTCTATAATCCATCTGTAATAGCAAAAAAGTTCCAGTAACATTTCCGGCAAACAGTTCGTGGCCGCGTTAAGATCAGAACAGCTCGAGGGTTTTCTCGCCCCATAGCAGCTACCGGCTACCAGCCATACACCTCCAGCCATCAACAAGAGACACCTCTGACCAGGTGAACGTGACGCTAGGCTGTGAGTGTATTTACCAACGGTAATTTTATTATTTGAAGTTCTCGTATTTACCTCACAGTAACGATTTGGATTTTGCATGCCTGAAACCTATGAACGACTTAAGTGTGATAAAGAATAGTCGCAAGGTCAAGGTGAAAAAGGTCTAACATATGACATGTTGATCGCTTTGGGTTTAGAGAGGTGGGGGGGGGGGGGGGAGGGTGAAGGGCAACACAGGCAACTCTGAATCTTTGAGTTGTATGTGGAGCGAGTGCTTTTGTGGTAAATAGCATCACCACCACTAACGCATCACCCAACACACACACACACACACACACACACACAGTCCCAGTATATGCCAGTTAATCGCTGCAAAATGCTCATCCCGTTACTGAGGCGATAAAGAAGTAGTATGGTCAACTACACCATTGTTCACGCCCACTCCCTCCTCCGCCCCCCCCTCCCCCCCGCCACACCCACAAAGGGCTGACGTCGATCGCAGATTTATCTGATTATCTTATGTCCAAATGGGTATTCGAGCCAGGGGTGAAAGTATTTCCGAAACTGCTATCTTTGTAAACTGTTGCCGCGCCACCATGGTTAAACTATCGCTTGCATGACAAAATAACGTTACATAAAACTAGCCCTGAGGCACTTCTTGCACACCACGGGCAACGGGTGACTGCAATTACGACGGCTGAGGAAATGTGTACGGGAGAATAGAAGTACAACTACTGACGAACTGACCGCGAAGATGAGCCAAGGGACTACCAACATTGTCTACTCGACGACCGTACAGCGAACATTGCTGGGTATGGCATTCCCCACGTGATCTCTTTATTCTGGAAGGCACAGCGAATCAATACATGTATGCATCGATCCGTGGAGACCAAATCAACCAGTATATGCTGTTAGCTTTTCCGCTGCACTATGACATCCAGCAGCAGGACAAATTACATATCACTCGCCTCGCATTGTACGCGCGTGCTTTTGGGCATCGGGATTAGTTTATCGTACTCCCCTAGCCACCAAACTCCCCGGATTGAAACCCAATCGTGAATTTAGGACCATCATCATCGGACTTTTCGCACCAAGGATCGTCAACAGAGAAACCTAGTACAGCTGACCACAGCATTGGAGTCAGCATGATTCATCATCGCTGTCGGTACCTTCCAGAGCCTCATGACTCTCTTCCTACACCTCCGCACTGCAAAAAAATGGATATTCAGACTTTCGACAGGTGGTCGAATTAGTATGACCGGACCGTGTATCTCCTAAATGAAATCGTGTTAGTGGGTAACCGCATCCAGACGTAAAGACAACATTGCAGTCCCTTATCCTCTGACTCGTCGACAGAACTGCTAACACTTTCGTAGAAAAGACAGTATAACTTTTCTTGATGGTCACCATATAAATAAGAGTATGGAAATGCTCTCTTTTTTTAAAATGAAAGTTGTCAGAGAAGCAGTAACAGCAGAATGGATCGGTCAAGAGAGCACTGTGACTTCAAACGTAGACTAGTTACTGGATGCCCCCTGAGTAACATATCCATTAAGGACTGTTGGCGATGGTGATGTGACTTTAAGGTGGAAACGCTAAGCAACACCCACAACTAAACCATGACCAGACAGATCTCATGTACTGACGGATAGGAATTGTCGAGCGTTGCAGAGGGTGATTCGCATGACATCGGCATAAGTGAGCAATCGTGAGATCCGAAGTGCTACCAGGAGTCTAGTAGCACAATTTCATTGCATAAGAAGTTAAAAAGAATGGCGTATACTGGTCGAATGGAAGGAAGATTAAGGTTTAGCGTCCCGCCAACATCTAGGTCATTAGAGACAGAGCACAAGCTCGGATTGAGGCAAGGATGGGGAAAGAAATCGGTCTTCACCTTTCAAAGGAAGCATCCTGGCATTTGCTTTGAGCAATTTAGGGAAACAAGGAAAAACTTAAAACCGGAAGGCTGGACAAGAATTTAAAGTGACATCTTCCCGAATGAGAGTCCACCGTGCTACCCATAGCGCCACCTGACTCTGTTACAAAGATCGACCAACTCTTCATAAGCCACGCATTCCTGTAGTCAATGGTGAGCGACGCTTGAGGTGATGCAAAGAGCGACGCTGCTGGACAGTGGGTGACTAGAAAAGACTGCTTTGGAGTGATGAATCACGCTGTAGCCCTGTAGCAATCAGAGGAAAGTGTGCCTGCCATCATGTGTAGTGCCAACAGTGACGTCTGGAGGAGATGTTATTAAGTTATAGGGTGTTTTTTTGTGGAGATGGTGTGGCCCCCTCATGGCACTTAGCAACACGCTAAATGTAGAAGTATACGGACACATTTTGCAGTATTGTGTACTATGTACAGTTGAGGAAGAGTTCAGAGACCTTGGTTACTTGTATCAGCATGACAGTACAATCTGTCTTAAAGCAGCATCAGTGAAGCTATAGTTTGCTATAGTTTGTGGACAATAGCATTCCTGAAATGGACTGAACCCAGTGAAACACCATCAGATGCGATGAGTTAGAAAGTTGACTTCGCTCCAGACCGCACTGTCCAACATCACTCCTTTCTCTTGTTCTGGCTCTTAAGCAAGAATAGGCTTCCATTCCTCCAAAGACATTCAGACATCTAACAGAAAGTGTGTCCAGCAGAGCTTAAGCCGTCAAAAAGGTGAAGGGTGGGCACACCACATATTAATGTGCACAACAGGTGTCCGGAGAGTCTTGATCGAACAGCATAGATCCTACGACTGCTGAAGCGGTGCAGTCCTTCAACAAAGGAAATAGCTTACAATACGTTGGTTCGTCCAACCCTTACCAGTTGGGTCTGATTCAAGAGATTGAGAAGGTCCAAAGAAGAGCGACAAGATTCGTGACTGGTACATTTAACCATCGCGAGAGCGTTGCAAATCTCACAGAAAGTTTTAAGTGGGACACACTTGCAGATAGATGGCGCGCTAAACGGAAGGGGCTGCTCACTAAATTCCGAAATCCGATCATCACCGAGGATGTAGAGCATATATTATTACCTCCAACTTTCAAATCGCGCAACGATCAACATTCAAAGCAACATTCAAAGATAAGGGAAATTAGAGCTCGTACTGAGGCGTTCAGACAGTCGTTTTTCCCTTGCGCATCCGCGAGTGGACAGAGGGGGGGGGGGGGGGATATGACTTTGGCGCGAATTGTGCCCTCCACCATACACCGCTTGGTGGCTAGCGGAGTATATATATAGATGTAGATGTAGAACAGTGAGACACAAACGGAATCAGTCAGCTCCTACAAATGCATGGGTGTAAAAAGTTATGGGGATATGAAATGGAATTATCACCTACGCTGAGTAGATTAGGCAGGTGGCAGACTTCAGTTCATGAGTAGGATACTGGGAAAATGTAATCAGTCAAGAAAGGAGAATTCGTTAAAATCACTCGAGTGTCCGATCCTAAAATACACCCCAAGTGTTTGGGACCCATGTCAAATAAGAGCTACAAGATTAGCGTTTATGTACGAATTGCTCTACTTATAATGATCCGGAAGTAGGTTTTGCAAAAAAAGTCAGACAACATATCACTTCGTTTCATATACATCTCGTGAAATGACTGCGATGATGAAATCAAACAAATTAGAGCTTATACCGAAGTTTGCGACGGTCGTTTTTCATGCAGCCAGTCGCGAATGGATCAACAAAGAGGCAAACAGCTGTAGTATCGAAATTATTCTCCACGTACGGAGGAGTGTCGAGTGCAGTTGTAGATGCAGAAACCAACTAGTGACAAGTTGAAACTTTGCGTTGGTGTTTGATGACTGCCAAGACAGCGCAATTGGTACTTGGTAGCGCACAGTCCACGAGAAGCCTGTATACATGCTCAAGACGAGTCCAGTACATACTCACTACGATCGCATGTGAAAAGATTTGCGGAAGACGAAAACCGAATTTCGAAAACCGTTTCTCGCTGTCTTGTTTACGTGATGTCGTTAGCTAGATCAAGTAACGGTTTCCCTACGCCTGTTAACGTTTCAGAAACTGTTTTGTTACTGTACCTACATTACCTCGATTGCGGAAAAAATTGTGTAGTAGTCAGTGGTATACTATAATTGTACTTCAACATTTTGGAGACCTGAAATGGCTAGAAAACTGCCGAATGAGCAACAACACATTCACGGTCTCACACACACGGAATTAGAAATTGTTTTCTCACTAACAATTAATTGTGGACGAGAAACGTTGGGCATACTAGTTCATAAATTAACAAGCTACACGTATTAAGGAGTTGTTGCCAAGCAGTTCTTTTTTTCTGATGTAGCAAATATCTCATCATTAAGTACCTCTTTCCGACTAATAAAGATAAAATGTATTTGTCTTCCATTAATTAAAGTAAATGAATATGTTCCCGCTAAGTCGAATACTTCTTCTTTTCCATGTTTACAAGACAGTATGCAGACATGAATCAATTGTCAGTGCACCTTTGTGTATGTATTTGCCATTATCACGAATATTTTTGTAACTAGTGTATAGCACTGCACACTATGAAACTGTGTGTTCTTTTTCTTTTACAACATGTCATTCCTCACTGTGAAAGCTGTTTATGAATTACACATGACGACATCGATTGCGTGCAGATTCTTAAAGACGGAAAATTAAATAAATAAATAAATAAATTTCCTTCCTTTCAAACAAGCACGCATCGTCCACCTGAACCGAAGTTTTTTCAAAACACGTAGGAACTTGGCAACCCAGAAACGTTTCAAAAACTGTAAAGCGTTTACGCAGAAGCGAATGTCGGTTATTATCGATGAGTAATTCAAGAACCTAGAACCAAATTCCCAGAACAGGTATTTGAGTGTTTATACTGTCGACCAGAAGTGGTCAGTTTTACGAAAACCGAATTTCGGAGCACCTTATAATCTTAGTGTCTGATTGCTCCAATTACTGACTCCAGAGCTTAGCATTTAGACGTAATCGCGTACTCCCAGTTGTAGTTCTCCCCCCACGATTACAGATAATTAGTTTTTTTATAAATACAATAACAGTCATAAATATATTCGGGTGTCCAGTTTACAAAACAATCTCAATGTACACACACAAGGTGCTAGAAAAAGTGTTCCATACTTTGAGAAATGGTAATATGGATCAAAACAAGAAAAAAATTACCAGTAAACATGGGCTCTAAAATGCATCCCTTAAGAACTGTGAGCTCTTGTTGATCTTCGATACTGTACAAATTCATCTCTTGTACTGCAAACCCTCTGCTGTTATGAACGATCTACAGAATGCTACAAATGAATGACAATACAGCAAAAATTGAAGAAATTAAGATCGAGAGAACGAGCTGGCCAACGTACTGGACCTCCTCTACAAATCAGTTGCCCATTAAATGTCTATATGAGATATTCTCGAAATTTACAGAAAAAATGGCCTGGTGGTTTATCACGCACAAAGCGCATTTCCATCCGTTGTTGGAGTGGCAACAGGAGACACAAGTCGTGTCGTAGAAACTGAAGATACCTTTCACCAGTGAAACTGCTTGGAAGTATGTAAGGTCCTAGGCTGGTTATGAAAAGTGACAGTCCCATCTGGTGTGAAACCAATCTCGTCTCTGAACAGTATCTTTATTGAGAAAAGAGGATATTCACCACATCTTTGCAACAGCCATTGCCGGAACTGGATTCTGGTTGGCTGGACGGTTAGGAAACCCTGTGCTTGATACGGGTATAGTAACCGTTCAGGCATGACCACCCACAATAGACGACGACTGACGACGATAAATGCTGAAATTCTACGTACACTAGCTCCAGTACTCGTTACAGCACTGGCTTCTCCAGAACAGGAGTTTGACTGATGCGGGGTCTGCCACGATCTGCTGTCGCTGGAGCTTTGGAGCCAAGCTCTGATAGCCGCTGGAAAAGATAGCTGAATACTTTTGAGGATGAAATCCTGCGTCCTCGATATTTTTCATCACACACGACAACGGCTCGATGGTTGCTTCAATTTCCCAGACCATAACTGTAGATCGCGTCAGACATTTCCCGTGTAGAATAATAGGCTTCCATTACGCTACTGCAAAGATGAAACCAAAAAGTAAAAATATTTCTCAAACTCATCAAAACACAAACAGGTTCCATTAAAACTAATTTATATACTGCACTTATCCAGAACTGTGAATGCCTTTTACTGTAACAACGTCAATAGATATTTCCTGCATGCCGTGGTAATGGCCAATAATAGAGGAAAGTGCCCTCATTTGTTTACTGCAATCTGTAGGTCGTATGTAATAGCAAAGAGCTTGTAGTTGAAGAGATGTTTCATAGTAGCGAAGATGGACAGGTGCTCATAGTTGTTAAGGTATACATTTTAGATCCCATGTTTGCTGGACAATTTTGTGTTGTTTTGATCTACATTACTTTTTTTAACACCTTTTATACTCCACAAGCCATTTTGCAGTTTGTCCGTGGAGGAACGTCATGCTACTATAATTTTGTTCGATTCCAATCGGTTTTCGAGTGAGGAGGGAAATACTTGAGCCTATGTCTCTTCTATGTCTACTTTTACACATATATTTCCCAATATAGTGCCTGCTTGCAGGTATGTAGTATCAGCATCATCCATTTTTTCCTATTCCTATGGAGAACTGAGCGAGGTAAATGGGCTGTCTTTATGCCTTTGTACATGCTCTGTATATGCCCCTGTACATTATTATTGCGGCGTGATATGTACGCTGGCGGCAGCATAATGATCTCACAGTTTTGTATGTATACACGTTCTCTAAACTTATTCAACAGGGTTTAGCGAGAACTTGAAAGAATTTTACACTAAATGAAATATTAGCAAATGGCACTTACTTCGGTATACTACCACTTGGTGCATTTTTGAACAGAAATGTAATGAAAACTGCCTTTTCGTTAGTATCATTGCCACTTTAAATATCTTTGTATGATGAAAACATGAGCGACACATAGACTCTGGTTTCCAGAGTTTGCATTATTAAGAAAAACGTGTGCAAACTAGTAGGTAACAGCTGGGTCAAGTCGCAGCGTTGAGCAGCAGTAGTTGTGGAGTCCTGGAGAGAGGATGCTGGATCCAAGCCCGGCGAGAAGGGAGAAGGGGCAGTCGGGGGGGAGGGGGGGGGGGAGAGCAAAATGCCCCCCGAGATCCAAGTCTTATGGGGTCCCAAGTCTCTGCAACTTCTCGGGTCCCGAAGGGTGCTCAGTTGGCTAATATCAGACTACTATTGTAAGAAATAAATTCTGCACCATACAGTAAATAAAAGAACATTACCCCGTAAGTCATGGTTGCAAAATACTTACATGGATTCTTTACAGAAAAGTGGAAAAACTGTCAGAAAGCAACCTTGGGGAACATAAGTTTGGATTCTAGAGAAATGCAGGAACACGCGAAGCAATACTGATCCTACGATTTATCTTAGAAAATAGGTTAAGGAAAAAAAAAACCTACGTTTGTAGCATTTGTATACTTAGAGAAAGCTTTTGACGACGTTGACTGGAATCATCTCTTTCAAATTCTGAAGATAGCAGAGGCAAAAAAGGAAGCGAAAGGCTATTTACAACTTGAACAGAAGCCAGACAGCAGTTATAAGAGTCGAGGAGCATGAAAGGGAAGCAACGGTTGAGAAAGAAGTGAGGCAGGTTTGTAGCCGTTCCTGATGTTATTCAATGTGTACACTGAACAAGAACTAAAGGAAACCTAACAAAAATTTGGAGTAGGAATTAAAGTTCAGAAAAAAGAAATAAAAACTTGGAGGTTTGTCGATAACATTGTAATCCTTTCAGACAGCAAAGGACTTGGAAGAGCAGTTGAACGGATTGGACATTGTCTTGAAAGGAGGATATGAGATGAACATAAACATAAACAAAACAAGGATAATGGAATGTAATCGAACTAGATCAGGTAATGTTAAGAAAATTAGATTAGGAAACGAGACACTTAAAGTAGTAGATGCGTTTTGCTATTTCAGCAGTAAAATAACTGACGATGCCTGGAGTAGAGAGGCTATAAAATGTAGACTGACAGTGGCAAGAAAAGCACTTCTGAAGAAGAGAAATTTGTTAACATCGAATATAGATATGAGTGTTAGGATGTCTTTCCTGAGAGTATTTGTCTGGCGTGTAGCCACGTAAGGAAGTGAAACACGGACAATAAAAATTTCAGAGAAAAAGAGAATAGAAGCTTTCGAAATGTGGAGCTACAGAAGAATGCTGAATATTAGATTGGTAGATCGCGTAACTAATGGAGAGGTACCGAAATGAATTGGGGAGACAAGAAATTTGTGGCACAGCTGGACCAAAAGAAGAAATCTGTTGATAAGGCACATTTTGAGACACCAACGAAACACCAATTTAGTAGTGGAGGGAAGTGTGGGGAGTAAAAATCGTAGAGGGAGACCAAGAGATGAATACACTAAGCAGAGTCAGATGGATGTAGGTTGCAATAGTTATTCAGAGATGAAGAGGCGCACACTGCATAAAATAGCATGGAGAGCTGCATCAAACCAGTCTTAGGACTAAAGAACACAACAACAACAACAACAACAACCCCAGCAGCAGCATAGCAATCTAACTCTTGCTCTCCACTTCAGCTCTTGACCCGAGTAATTTTTACAGGCCACTTACATGTCATTCTACTTCATGTTTAATGTTGACTGCACAATACTTTCTTTAGACATCAAGCGCTGAAACCATCTTGCAATGGAGCGGAAAATGCGAGTTTTTAAAATAATTTTTGAAATCCTACAAAAACATTTCCCCATAAAATGTACGCGGTAAGAACTGTAAAACGTATTTATAATGTGGTAGAGTTGCCAATAGCATTCAAAGATAAGGCATTTCTGATTCCATTACAAGAGAATTTTATACGAAGGTTATAGAAAGTATTTTTCTTTCAAGAGTAAACAAAAATAAAGTATAAGTATTTGTATATAACTGCCCCGGAAGGATCGTAAAAGTCAAGAAATTAAATGACATGAAAGCTGTACAGTAATGCTCTTCTTCTGTTCGTCCGGAGAACAGCCAACTTACATGACAACTCTCATGTTATTTGAAGTGACAGTATTTCTTGGTCAAAGAAGCCTGGCCTTCTGAGGTTCATCTCAGAAAATTGGAGATTCAGTAAAGGAAATCTCATCGGAATATTAGAGCTCTTGAGTCACTATGATGAATTTCTTGCAAAACAAACATCACAAAGGTCTAAGGTCCAAGGAGATCCATTAATGGAAATTTCCTCTGAATATTAGAGCTCCTGAGTCACATATTAGCAAGGTCAGAGACAGACAAGAAGCAGGAAAGCATTTGCATTATCTATCAAATGATACTGGGAATGAATTTATTTTTATTTGTTCCCATCATGTGAAGAGTGCCATCTTGGAACAGAGAAAATGGTGACGGAAGTAATATGAGACGATCTTATAAAGGAGCCCAGGCAGCTTTCTTCATGGAATCCTGTTGCAAAATTTTCTCTGTATTCTTGTCATGGCCTTGCAGCTGCGAGTTGTCACGAAGCACATACTTTCTTTGGGGTGTTTCAACGTCTTACAACCTGTTTAGTTGCAGTCCGCAACGGCGGGATACTCTGAAACTTCTGTAGGAAGTTCTTTAAATTTCATGTCTGATGTCCGTTAGAGTTGTAATTAGGAAACCTGTCTTTCTGCACATCCGTAGAAAAACAATGTTACGTATTTTAATAGCTGAAACTAAGTAAACAAACTTCGAGAAGATATTCTGTGACTTAGAATAGCAAAATAACTTCAGTAGGTTATTGCTTCCGTAGTAAGAGTAACAGCATCTAAAATCTTAACGATGAGCTTTGGGTTTTGTTTAGAAAACGAAGCATTTGTAGACACCGTATTATTGATGCGGAATTTTTTGTAGTCGTGTCCTCTACGACATCAAAAAAAAAAATGAGGAACGTTTACTCTCATACATCTGTACATAAACTTTCGGCTGTGTGTCTCGAAACTTCACGCGATTTCTTCACAACCATCTGCTTTCTAAAGTTAATGCAGAAACACGTTACACTATGCATAACTTCCTCGAATGTTCACAAGTTCTGCAGTCCTGCATTCAGCATGCTACAGAACTCAGTGCTGTTAACAGTGGCTCGATGCTACACGATTCAAGATTTTGCGCCATGAACAACCGTTAGGTTGCTTGGATTCCGCCGACAGTATCTCGTGCAACTTATTTTACCATAGAATAAATTGTATTTGTGAACATATGTTTAATGTTCAGTCAGAAACTATGATTATTCTACGTATATTTCATCCCAATGGGTCTTTTTTATATATCTCCAGTATTCCACGAATTGTGTTATGTTTAAATCATATCAAACCTTCTTGAAAACAACAATGAAATTGGATTGCTGCATTTGGATGCAGGACCCAGTCCTGGCGCTCCGCGACTCTGGCTGTATCATAGTGGAATTAGCAGCTCAGATAGCGGATGTACGGTGCAGAGATTTTTGTCTGAGATGTTCCATGATGTGTAATATCAGGATGAAGAACGATTTTTAAGATGATGGGATAAAAAGACAGCACTGCATAAAAAGGTAATTTATTTTGAGTTGTTAGCAGCAAGCGCGAGTTCAGTAATTATTGCTGTGCAAAGATTTCATACTATCCAATAAGAGCCCGCCACGCTAGCCGCGCAGTCTGACGCGCTGCTTTCCGGGCGGGAAGGCGTCCCGGTCCTCAGCACAAATCCGCCCGGCAGATAAGTGTCGAGTTCCGGTGTGCCGGCCAACCTGTGGATGGTTCTTAAGGCGTTTTCCATCTGCCTCGGCGGATGCAGGCTGGTTTCCCTTATTCCGCCACAGTTACACTATGTCGGCGATTGCTGCCAAACACTGTCTCCACATATGCGTAACCATAATTACTCAACCATGCAAACATTTGGGGTTACACTCGTCTGGTATGAGACATTCCCGGGGGTTGGGGGGAGGGGGAGGGAGGGGGGAGAGAGGGAGGGAGGAATGGAGGGAGGGAGGAAGGGAGGGAGGGAGGAGGTACACTGTGGCCCGAACCATACAATAACCCTGGGTTTGGTATGGGTGGCGGTGGGGTGGGTGGACTGCTGCGACCTGTCGTGGGATTGTGAACCACTGAGGGCTACGGCGGGACGAGGCCTCTCCGCCGTTTCTAGGTCCACGGCTTAATACACACAATCCAGTAATGGCTCTCAGCACTATGGACTTAACATCTGTGGTCGTCAGTTCCCTAGACTTAGATCTAGTTAAACCTAACTAACCTAAGGACATCACACACATCCATGCCCGAGGCAGGATTCGAACCTGCAACCGTAGCAGCAGAGCGTTTCGAGACTGAAGCGCCTAGAACCGCTCGGCCACAGCGGCCGACCCCACAATCCAATAATAACTACCTGTTGTCACTCAGGGAGTACTATTAATCATGTGTTCGATATTCCAATTAATCCTCCACCATTTAGATTAGTTACATGATATTGTATTAATAATCCAACAAAACGAACTTTTGTAACAGAAATACTTTGTAGAAGCACACGTTACCGAACATAACAAAGTGGAGTGGGAGACGGCTGTTTATTCGTATTAGTCGGAGTTTATTTTTTTTTTTTTTTTTTGTCATTAAAAGAATTTTAAAGAATTTCCTATTGTCATTTATAGGTATTTCATAATGCATATCCCCACTGTTCAAAGGAACATGTTCACTAAAAATTGCATTGCCACGCCTTGCGCATTTGTGCGAACAATAATCAACGATTTTGAAAGGAGAATAAAAAAGCTAATGCGCTAAAACACCAGCTTAAAAGAAAAAAGAATAACATGCCAAACTGTCGAGCAGTGATTTATGCAGCGCAGCCAGAGTAGAGCCAAGTTATTCTTTGCTAGTTAAGAATTGATTGTAGGGCTTAAAGGAACGGTTTTGACACAATATTACGAACAGTCTACTGCTAGTTAATTTTCACGTACATTCAACAGATGCCTATTTTCGTAATAGGACGCATTTTAGTTACATAACAATTAGTCATTCTTAATGTTCTTGTGAACTGTTCTTTAATCAGACTAGTTTACAGAGAGTTAGACATACTTCAGATTAATTAAAATCACATTTCTAAGCTGTAATTTGCACAAATAAGTGCATTTTCAAAAGTAGGGCAGGTAATCCGATTCTAGATCTGACTCAATAACCGAAATTTAGAAACCAGACAGTTTTCAGATTGTTAGTGAGAAATTCAGCGACATATACTTTCAGTATACACGTTAGAGTATAAAAGACAACTTTCAGACTATGCCATCTTTCTTGCAAGGATTCCAATTTAAGTTCACCGACAATTTCTGTTAAACTTTCGTATGGGTTATACGGAGCTACTATCATCCCAGCAACGTGTAGCTGCACTCGTTTGATGTCAGCCCTACAAGAAGAGGTCTCCAAACACTGGAACAATAGCAGTGATCGACCAAGCGCCTTGTTTGCGTGTTACTTAACAGCTGAACAGTATTATTCCAGAGCCTGTCCAGCAAATCTAAGTTCTTCAGACGTTTTTCCTGATACCGTTTCACGTGATCGTCAGTCTTCCGACAAACAACCATTGCTTTTATCCTGTTGCGAAATTTTAATACATGCCATCGTTGGATCGCAATATTACAGAGATACCGCCGCGTCGAGGCGATTCAGTAAGCCGAGGGCAGCTTACACAAGCGAGCGGCTCCCACATGCAAAGTGATTCCGCCGAGCACTGCGTCCACCCTCGCTGGTATTCATGAGGCAGTAGCCCCCGTCCACGTTGCGCTGCCTATCAGCGGATGCGATAAGAATCGTCCGTCGCTTTGTGGACTCCGCCTCCTGACCGCTGACCTGCAGAAGGTCACCCTACAGGAGGGCCGTTTTTCCCCTGGGCTTTATTCGTTCTGTCTTCCCAGTACATGTGTTTCTGAACCAACAGCGATTCGCAGAACACGTCCATGTGCGAGACAGTACTTCTACTGTGTAACTAAAAAGAAGCTAATTAGTGCCAAGTGCACAACGTGGAAGCTTCTTTTGTTTGAGGTACATTAGTCTCTAAGGAATTTTACGGCGTTTTCATCTTTAAAGGTTCGTTTCCTTCAGTCTCGGGGCTCCAGTGCCGTCGCGCAATATCATACTCCCTGCCGTGGCCAGAATACACTAAAAAAGAAATAAAAATAAAAACGCCGCACCACCAAGGAAATATCCGAATGGGACGGAAATAGGTAGATGTGACATACATGTACAGGCAAACATATGATCACAATTTCAGAAAAATGGAATGATTTGTTCAAGAGATGAGCTTCACAAATTGAGCAAGTCAGTAATGCGTTGGTCCACCTTGAGACGTCCCCTTTGGAAATTTAAGAATGACAGTGCTGGTAAACCTCTTACGTTATTTGATTTTTAAACAGCTGAGCAAAACTGAACGTACTCAGACATTTCTCTCTTTACTTATTCTGATCAACAGTAAACAGACACACAATATTTTTTTTAGGGCAGCGCAATCTGACTTTCAATAATCCCTACAAAAGAATGGCCCTGACTAACAGTAACCTATACCTTTCATGAATCACTTACCTCACAAAAATCTTCGTCACTCAAACTACTGCAATACAGCGTGCTCCAATACTGCCAGCTAAATAAAACATTCTAACTACTGAAGGCACTAACTACTGATAGGCATATAGTTAGCAAATGAAAGATTCTGATGGAAAACAAACAATGTATTTACCTTAATAGTGTTCAAAAGTCATAATATATATATCAGTTCATGACATCCAGTCTTACAAATTTGGTTTTTTTCTGACGGACACACGTCCAGATCGTCCGCTTTCAAAACTCTGCCATCTCTCTCCCCATATCCTGCACTGCTGGCGGCTCACCTCCAACTGCACAACGCTATGCGCTGTTCACATCCAACTGCCCAACACTACAATAGCAAATATTCCAACAATGCAAACCAGCCACAGACTGCTCAAAGCACAGTCAGTGATTTTCATACAGAGCGCTACGTGGCGTTACCAACATAAAAACCTAAACAGCCTACTTACAGCCTCTGGCCCTAACGCGAACAGTTAACTGCGTTGCCAGTGTTTGTTGGATTGCTATATGTCCTCCAGAGGGATATCGTGCCAAAGCTCGTACAATTGGCGCGTTACGTTGTCAAAATTCCGAATTGGTTCGTGGATCATGCCAATAATGGTATATTTGCGGTAAGTTCCTATGGGACCAAACTGCTAAGGTCATCGGTCTCTAGGCTTACACACTACTTAATCTAACTTAAAAGTAACTTACACTGACGACAACACACACACTCATGCCCCAGGGAGAACTCGAACCTCAGACGGGGGGAGCCTCGCGAACCGTGATAAGGCATTTCTGACCGCACGGCTGTTCTCAAATGGTGGTTCAAATGGCTCTGAGCACTATGGGACTCAACTGCTGTGGTCATCAGTCCCCTAGAACTTAGAACTACTTAAACCTAACTAACCTAAAGACATCACACACATCCATGCCCGAGGCAGGATTCGAACCTGCGACCGTAGCAGCAGCGCGGCTCCGGAATGGAGAGCCTAGAACCGCACGGCCACCGCGGCCGGCAAGGCTGTTCTCAATTTGGGGTGAGATCCGGAGACGTTGCTGTCCAAGGAATAAGGAATAATTTGGCAAGCACCCAGAAAAGTAGTAGAAACTCTCGCCGCGTGCGGGCGGGCATTATCTTGCTGAAATGTAAGCCCAGGATAGCTTACCGTGATGGGTAACAAAACGGTAAGCAGATTGTCGTCGACGCATCGCTGTTCCGTAAGGATGCCGTGGGTGACTATCAAAAGGGTCATGCTACGAAATGCAGTGGCACCCCAGACCTTCACTCCTGGTTTTTGGGGTGAATGGCGGGCGACAGTCAGCTTGCTATCCCACCGCTGTCTGTGGCGCCTCCAGACACTTCTTTGCTGGCCCTCTGGACTCATTTAGAATCGGGACTGATCATTGAAGATAACTGTACTCCAATCAATGAGATTCCAGGCCGAATGTGCCCTACACCACCCCAAACGGACAGAGGTCAATGGTAGTCGGCGTAAGGGACACATTGAGCTCAGCCCCTTTCTGTGAGCCGCTTATTAACAGTAATTGTGATCACTGAAACACCAGTTGCACGTCGGATCGATGATAGCGGTGAATCCGTGGCTCTGAGTTCATCTCTGACGGTTGCTTGGTACTCACATTCTGTCGTTTCTGTAGGTCGATTGCTTCCTTCTTGATGCTGTGCTCGGCCACGGTTCACTCATTCCTGCCAACATCGTCGGACAGTGACATCGCTTCCATTCAAATGTCGAGCGATATTCGCCGACTACTCCAGTCGTCTTGTTTGAGCCCGGCTGCACGTTCTCCCTCAAATGTTGACATTTGTTTATATTATGTAAGTCTGTACGCTCTCGTGGCCGTTGTCGCTGAAATCAAAATCTTCTGGGTTATTAGGCCGCGTTATATTTCTTCTAAAGCGATCGACGTTTCGACACCACTGCTGGGATCTTCCTCAGAATCTTTTGGTGTCCACTACTGCTAGAACACTGTCAGAGACGACTGTTGCGTCCTCTTATAAAGGGGAGTTTTCTCGCGTTCGTTCTGGAGAAGTGATAGTATTGGTTAAAATTCGTATGGCTACCATTGTTTGGGCCATAGTCGTAGGCTAATATACCCGCTCTGATGCAGGAGAAGGAGTGTTGTTGGCTAATCTCTCGTTGATAACATTCTTCTGCATCAAAGTGGGAATATTAGCCTATTACTATGGCCCAAACATTGGCAGCCATACGAATTTTAACCAATATTATCACTTCTCCAGCACGAACACGAGAAAACTCTCCTTTAGAAGAGGACGCAACACCCGTCTCTGACAGTGTTCTAGCAGTAGTGGACACCAGAAGATCCTGAAGAAGATCTCAGCAGAGGGGTCGAAACGTCGATCATTTTAGAAAAATATGACGCGGCCTAATAACCCAGAAGACTTGAATTTCATTTGCTTATATTGTTCACGCACCTGGCTGCGAGACGTAGTTATTGTCAAGCTGAATACACGGACTGAAATCCGCGAAGACTTTATTCTCTGGTATCGACATGTCACCTTTACAGTCCTCCCAGCTGCATGGTGAAATTGGGCTACAACATCACACGTTAATCCATCGGCCGCCGAAGTCTACAATTTTTGCATGTACATGCACTATCAGTGAAGTGTGACGTGCACGAGACAAATTACGCCACGTATTGCTCCGCAGATCTACTCGGAAAAGTTTATAGGCGGGTCCAGATTAATCATGTGCACTGCGATGTTATTAAATCGGTCTAAATAAAAGTCCGGATTAATCCTATGCACTACGACATTTTTAAATCGGTCTAAATAGAAGTCGCCAGTCTCTCTTTGGCTCGGGAGTCAGGGTTGAAATTGTCACTACTCTTATACAACAAATAATATCCTACTGCATCCTAACAGCTTTCAGAAAGATTACATCAGAGCACTGGTCTGGAAAATGCATACTGCCAGCATTTCATACACTGCCACCATTTGCCGCCTTGCAGCTTTCTCCGACAATCTCCCCAATACCAAACACGAATACAGTTGAAAGGCAACTGGTCAGAAGACACACAAAATCACTACACTTTGGTAGTTGTTTGTAAAATTTTTAATTTTCATGTGGAATTGTTTCGCCTGTTATCTACCCACAGGATCACTAAAAATACACACGTCTGTATCTACTTGTCGACTTCCACTCTGCGGAACAGAATTAAACGATCAATTTTTCGAAGCCCCGTGATTCCCGCCCATTGCGATGCTTAAGTTTCAACGGTGTCTACAGTCTCCCTCTGTAATAGTACAAACACGTGGCGCCCTGCGACATCATCCTCCGACTCGAACGACGCTTCAGTCAACAATGTGTCGACACATGCAAAAAGAGACCTCGCCTCGGAAGTTCATGTGACGTGTCAGGTGTGTTAATGATGTCACATTGCCACCAAACTTCACCAAAATTCCTTGCAACATCACAGTGGGCGTGTCGCCGATGAGAAGGGCGTCACACCCCTTCTTATCCACATTTCACTCCTTCTTTTGATGCCTCTGCGATGGAGGTCAGAACCGCGGCACCCATCACTGAAATCGCATGGTTATCTAATGAATGGCAGAGTAAAACATTCCAAACACACCACCGCTCAGAACTGGCAAGAAAAAGCCCCTGGGAGTGACATAAAGAGCACCAATGAAACCACCCCTTTCCCTAGGACACTATCCCCGCACATTTCGCGGTCGAAAACGACGTTTCACAGTGTGACGAGCAACAGGAAGACGTTCTTCACAACCTTTGTCATTGCTGACACCTTTCCACGTTTCAACCGTTCTCTAAGAAAATTGTGGGGCTGCATCCCCTTTGACGTATTCTAACACCTTTGGAACGCAGCGCGATCGCCGTCTTTCTCTTGTGAACTGCTTGGAACCATTAGCAACCGTTCAAAACCATTCGACGAAATCTGAACGTGATCCGAAGCAGATAAGTGCGTTTATGCTTTTTCAGAGCACCTGTTTTGTGTCGTCCTGTGGCGTGGTCAAGGGGAGACGTGAAATTGACACTTGCGTAAATAAAACTAAACATGTAAGCCACGGGCAGATAAATTTTCTTATACTGCAATCCAAAAGTTAATTTCGCGGGAGTAGCGTTGGTACCCCTGTAAAATTGCTTACGAATGACGCAGCTGTATTCGAAGCTTTCAGTCATCAGAAAATTGTTTCGAAATGAAAGTAGACTTGAAAATTGAAAAAAGACAATATGGGATATTGCGCAGGAGGACATTGGTAGAACCAGACTTGAAGAGGGCAGATAGCATTAAGAGTGAATGATAATTTGGTAACAGACGTGTGCAGTGTTGCAAAACTTTTAACAAATATTTCATAGCTGTTAGTGAAAAGATGGGGACGTCAGGCTCAACAGATGCTGCCATGGAGTTCCATATACCAGTCATTAACATAACTTCATTGACATCAAAATGACCGTCACTACCCCAGGAGAAGTAATGTCCTCCACAGTCTTCGAAATGAAATTATTGTAGTGGCTGTGATAAAATATCAACAAAGTTAATTACAGAGTATGCTTCTAAGTTTAGTAACATACTAAGCTACCTGCGTTACCAGCCGTTTATTAGTGTAACATTCTCTGAATTTATTTTCCGAAGAAGTTATTATTTTAGTTAGACGACCAGATGCAGCATCTCATTAATGTCAACTTCAGGCCCCTATGCACTCAATGTATAGAGATACTCTGCTGAGCCAATTCATTATGACCACCTGCTTAGTAGCTTCTTTGTCCGTCTTTCGAACGAAATACATCACTGACAGTTTGTTGGTAGGTTTGTGGAAGTGTGTGCCATTAGATGTCTACGCACAAGTCACGTAATCCGCGTAAATAACGGGCCGCTGATATGCGAACGCGGTGATGGCGCTCGTTAGCGACCATCATGGGTTCCATAGGATTTGCATCAGGCTGATTTGGTCGCCGAGACATCAACATGAGTTCACTATAATGCTCCTCAAACCACTATAGCACGGTTCTGGCTCCTAGACACGGACAATTATACTTTAGAAACATGAAATCGCCGTCGGGAAGGGATGGAAGTGGTTCGCAGCAGTCTGCGTGTCTTGGATTACTACGACACGTCCCACGCCAGCGACGTAATCTGTCTCCCACAGCATAATACTGCTCCAACCAGCTTGCGTCCGTGGCGCGCTGCACGTTTCGAGCCACCGTTCACCTCGATGACGGCGTTCGTGGAGACGATCATTGCCCTAGTGTAGCGAGAATATGGTTCACCCGAAGAGTCGACACGTTTCCATTGATCGGCTGTCGAATCCTGATAGTCCTGCGCTCACTGCAGTCATAACTGACGATATCTTTGGGTCAACATGTGAACACCTAGAGGTGGTCTGCTGCAGAGCTCCACGTTCATCAACGAACGGTGAACGGTGTGCTCCGAAACACTTGTAGTGCACCAGCATTCTCTCGGTAGAGATGCCACGAATCACCACCTATCCTACTTTACAGAGCATACAAGCCTCCAAACAACACGTTCTGTGAAGAGTCGCGGACGCCCAACCATTACGCGCCTAGTGGTAGTTTCACCGTCCCGCCTCTCTCCACACATACTCACGACAGTAGCACGCGCGCATTCGAGCACCTTCGGCGTTTTCGGGATACCCGTTCACAGGTTCTGCGCAATAATAATCTACCCTCTGTGAAAGGCGCTTATCTCAATGGATTTCCCCATTTATAGCCCATATGTTCGCTCCCGTGTCTACTCCGCTTACATAATCTTGTTACCGCGTCATGTGCCTGCAACATCATCAGGCGGCATCCAACGCTTTGGACAGTGGTCATAATGTTTGAGTGATCAGAATACATCGATGCGTGCATAACTGGAGTCATCAATATCTGGATTCGGTGAATCGAAGACTTGACGACAACTGTGCACAACTGCTTTCCTGATGCCGGAAGTGGTTGTCTAAATAGAACAACAATTTCTGAAAACATATGGCTGTTTGGTGGTTTCTCTCTGATAAATATCTAACTGGCTGCTGTCCTGTATCCAAGACAGACCAACAGACGTTTTCTGAATATCTTAAATATGCTGAAGCTAGCCTTTGTCTAAGAAAGGAGATAAACAAATACCATCAAATTTCCGCCCAGATTCATTTTTGCCAGCATTGTCAAAAGTCTTAGAAAAAGTTATATACAATCGACTTCTTAACCACATTACAACAAATAACATATTACCAGTCACAGTTCGGATTTCTAAAGCGTTCTGATAATCAGAAGGCTATGGGCACATACATTGAAAATGTACTTCATTCTTTATACCATGAAGTATAGTCTACTGGTATATTCGTGATTTGTCAAAGGCATTTGATTGTGTAATTCAGAATATCTTTGCAAGTAAATCAGAATGTCATGGTGTAAAAACATGCTGCAAAATGGTTAAAATCCTATATCTCTGACAGGAAACAGAGTGTGTCATTAGGTAACAGGCGTGTATTAAGCTATCTAGTATCAATCAACCAGGATCTAATTAGATAATGCGTCCCACGAGGTTCCACCTTAGGACCCTTACTTTTTCTTCTCTATTTCAATGACTTTTCATCGATAATGTTACCAGATGAAAGTTTTTTTTTTCAGAGATATAAACATAGCAATAAATAGCAGATCAAGGGTAGTCTTATAAAGATATAAAATTTTCATGGAGTAAATGATTCCTAGCCACCTCTTTGTCATTAAACTTTAAATAAAGACACAATACATGCAATTCAGAACCTGAAGAGGTTTCCCATCGGTATTTGCATAAAATATTATGAAAAACAGATAGAAGAAGTGGACAGTGTTAAATTCTTCGAATTGTAGCTTGGTAATAAATTCAGCTGGGAAGAGCACATCACAGAAGTGCTGAAGCACCTAGACAAATCTCTATTTGCAATGTGAATGTTTTCGAACTCAGGGGACATGAAGATGAAAAAGCTGGCATAATATGTTTACAATCATTCTATAATGTCATATGGGACTATTCTTTGGGGTATCTCACCAACCCAAGATAAAATTATCCTGGTCCAAAATCATGAAATAAGAATTGTTTATGGTGTGAACTCAAGAACATCCTGCACACACCTGTTTAGGGAACAAGGTGTATCAACTACTGCTTCCCAGTACATTCGTTTCTTAATGAAATGCGTGATAAAAAATATTTCTATTTTTGAAACCAACAGCGCAGTTCATGGAATCAATACAAGAAAGAAGAATAATCTTCATAAAGAATTACAGTCACTTACTTTGGTCCAAAATGGTGTCCATTATTCAAGGAGACACATTTTCGATAACTTGCCAGCAGCCATAAAAGGTTAAACTACCAAAGAAGTTCAGTTTAAGAGAAGTCTAGAGGATTTGCTGGGACCAACTCTTTCTATTTCACTGAAATATTTCTTAATCTAACCAACTGATGTGTGTTATTGATAATATCAAAATATAATGTATTAGTACAGTCTGACTTCGTGAAAGTTCAGTGCATTAATGCGATCATTGTAAATAAGTGCTGTAAAATAATTTTTCTATTTAGTATTTACCACCTTTTAAATAAAATTATGTTTGTATTTTCTTTTACTCGTTCCACATTCATGACAATCATTTCACTTGGGATCTGTGAAAGGTATATTAGCATATTTGTTTTCCACTGTAAATATTTATTGTATATTCTTGTTTCACTGACATATTCTACATGCTGGGGGCGCTCCTTCCTGCGGATCAGTTGGAACTAAAAGTAAATCTGATCTAATCTAATCTAATCTCATCAAAAATTTATGTTAAGACCAATAGCTGCGTCTCAACATACACTAACGTTATGAAACGCGTGTAAATGTCCAGTGTCAGTATTGTTTTACTACATGAGCGCTGACTAATCAGTGGAATGAATCTCTGCTGTCAAATACCGAATGATTCCGGAACGGTCAGGGTGAAACTGAAAAATAAATATATTTATAGGGAAAGTATATACTAGAAGGAGGTACACTGGAAAAATGTTAACGAAGTGTAACCAATTTGTGAAAAATGTTGCTAACGTAAGATACATCTGACCGATTACTGAGTGTCGATGGTGATGCTCTATGATGTAGCCATGAGGAAACGTGTGTATCGATAATTCTACGAAAGATAGCAGACGGTTATTGTCACTGTGTATTCCAGTACTCTTTAGGTGACATACAGAGAAACAGGTACGTCGAAGTTTGCCTAGGGGTGAGGATTCTGTTAGCAAAACAGCTCGTGTGAAAATATTATTACATTTTTTAACCAGAAAATAATTATTTCTGTGATTTGCCATATCGGACGTGAGGCATATTTTTGAAAGAATGGAGGATCGTAACAACACCATGTAAAGAGTGTGAGTGGTCTTAGGCCACAGGTTGAGAAACATCAAATCTGCACTACCTGTTAAAAAGATACCACAAAGATTTTGATGTTGATTAGGGCCCAAAACATAAGAAAGTCTTGAAGTATGAAAAGAAAAGTATGTACATCAAAACTTCTGAAGAGAAACGTATGAAAACATTTAGAAAATTTCTAGCATGTAAGGCAAGGCACTCAATATGGTCGACGTCTCTTTCCAGTGACACAGAAAGAAGTAAGTATTTTAACGGGTGCAAGTACACGATAGTAGAAAGAGCAACGTTAGAGTAAATAGGAGTCCGCAAAAGACCCGTTTGCGAGATAATTACGAATGTGTGGCTCGAAGACGCCGTTGACTTCAATACGAAATATTGCTCTAGTTAGTACAAAGGTATTTGGAATACAAACATCAACTGGGCTCAAATTTCACCTATGCCTCTTGCGCAACGTTTCACAATGTGGAGCATTCGTGACGGGGCGTTCGCTGCTGATATACGGCTACGTTGCGGCTGATAATGGAAGCAAGACTGAAGAAAAATCAAGATGCGTTCATATGACCTGTCGGCCTGGAGAAAGCGTTCGACAATGTAAAATGGAGCAAGATGTTCGATGTTCTGAGAAAAATAGAGGTCAGCTATAGGGAAAGGCGGGTAATATACAAAACCTACCCAGAACCAAGAGGGAAGAATAAGAGTGGAAGGCCAAGAACGAAGTGCTCGGATTAAAAAGGGTGTGAGGCAGGGATGTAGTCTTTCCGTCCTACTATTCAATGTACCCATCAAAGGAACAATGACGAAAACAAAAAAAATCACCAAGAGTGGTATTACAATTCAAGGTGAAAGGATATCAATGACAAGGTTCGCCGATGATATTACTATGCTCAGTGAAAGCGAAGGAGGATTAAAGGAGCTATTGAATGGAACGAACAGCCTAATGAGTACAGAATAGAAATTGAGAGTAGATAGAAGAAAAACTAAAGTAATGAGAAGCAGCAGGAATGAGAACAGCGAGAAACTTAATATCGGAATCGGTAATCACAAAGTAAATGAAACCCGCTAGGCAGCAAAATAACCTACGATGGACGGAGCAAGGACATGAGGAACAGACTAGCATTGGAGAAAGGGGCACTCCTGGCCAAGACCAGTCTACTAGTGTCAAACATAGTCCTTAATTTGAGGAAGAAATTTCTGAGAACGTATGTCTGGAGCATACACTCATCATCCACAACATTACGACCACCTACCAAATAGACGGTACGTCCACTTTTCGTACGGATAACAGCGAAGACACATCGTGGAATGGAAGCAATGAGGCCTTGGTAGGTAGCTGGAGGGAGTTGGCACCACACTGCACACACACAACTCACCTAATTTCGGCGAGGGGGCGATGAGCTCTGACACCACGTTCAGTCCCATCCCAGATGTGTTCGATGGGGTTCAGATCTGGTGAGTTGGGGAGGGAGTGAGTACATCAACTGGAACTCGCCACTGTGCTTCTCGAACCACTCCGTCACACTCCCGGCCTTGTAACATGGCGTATTATCTTGTTGAAAAATGCCACTTGAAAAGTGCGGGAAACATGATCGTCGTGAATGGCTGTACGTGGTCTGCAGCCACTGTACGATATTTCTTGGCCATTATGGTGCCTTGGACGAACTCCACTAGACCCCTCGATGCCCACGTGACTGTTCCTCAAAGCACACTGGAGCCTCCCCCAGATTGTCTCCGTCCCGCAGTACAGATGACAAGAAGCTGTTCCCCTATAACACGACAGATTCGCGCCCTCCCATGGGCATGATGAAGAAGGTTTGGAGATTCTTCAGACTATCTAACGCTCTGCCACTACGCTAACGTCCAGTGCCGATGGTCACGTCCCATTTCAGTCATAGTTGACGGTATTGTGGTGGTAACATTGGCACATGCATGGGTCGTCAGCTGCGGAGGCCCATCATTGGGAGTGTTCGGTGCACTGTGTGTTCAGACACACCTGTACTCTGCCCAGCATTAAGTTCTGATGTTAGTTCGCCACGGTTCACCGCCTATTCTGTTTTACCAGTCTGGCAAGCTTTTGACGTCCGACATCCGTAATGAGGGATGGCCGCCCATCCCCACGACTTCTGGACTTTCACCGTGGTTTCGCCACGTGTTGAAGACACCACAGCACTTCGCGAAAAGTCGTGCAGTTCCCGGAACGCTCGTGCTTAGACTCCAGGCCATCACGATCTGCCCTCAGTTTAACTCATATAGATCGCGTGCCTTCTTCATTCCATACATGAACAGCACACTCACTGGTACTACATGCACTGTGCGTCATTCCTCGTCAGGAGACGCAGCTGTCGTCTGGACGGGTTTATATCGATAGCAGGTCGATGGTCATAAAGTTCTGGCAGATTAGTATAGGATTGTGCGGTATTGGAACATGGACTGTGGGAGAACCGGAACGGAGGAGAATCGAAACATTTGAGATGTGGTGCTACAGAAGAATGTTGAAAATTAGATGGCCTAATAAAGTAAAGAATCAGGAGGTTCTCCGCCAAACCCACACTGACAAGAATAAGGAAAGGATGCTATGACATCTGTTAACACATCAGGTAGTAATTTCCATGGTATTAGAGGGAGTTGTAGATGGCAAAAGCTGTAAAGGAAGACAGAGGTTGGAACACACCCAGCAAATAATTGACGAAATAGGTTGCAAGTGCCACTCTGAGATGAAAAGGTTGGCACAGGAGAGGAATTCGTGGCGGGCGGCATCAAATCAGTCAGAAGACTGATGACTCAAAAATAAAAAGCCAGAATCTGATGCGCCTATATGGCTCGTGATGGCTAGGTCGACTAAAGCTTGTACATTGGCTTCGAACATCACCTGACTTCCCCCCCCTGCAGGTTTGGGGGTAAGAATAGGCCCGCGGTATACCTGCCTGTCGTAAGAGGCGACTAAAAGGAGTCTCAAACGTTTCGGTCTTCTGTGATGGTCCCCTCTCGGGTTTGACCTCCTTTTTTCCAAATTTCTGTTGTTAGTGCGTGCCATTTGGGGAAGGACACCTTACGTGGTGTTTTTCTATTGGTCCATCATGCACCACCATCTTGCATGTTACCTATTGTCGTGTGGCGGTATTTACACCCGACGTCTTCTGGGTTGCCTCCTTCTCGTCTTGTGTGCAATCCCCTTCTTAGCACCTACGACAACTGTGGACCCTTTCAACACCTAAAATCCAGCACGGTAGCCAGTCCGTTGCGGTGGGGTCGTCATGCGCCCTCTTGGTGGTGGCCCCCTGACCACACAGGGATCGCACTACAGATGCCAGAGCTGTTTCCTCCCCATGCATGCCAAGGAGTATGTGCCCATCTTGTCTGGGGCACGAGGACTCCGGGCAACGGAATATCATCCAGGTACCCGTTGTTTTGGCTGGGTGGCGCCCTTGGGGAGAGCCCTCGTTCGGAGTAGGTGGCATCTGGGTGGATGTGGCGCAATGAAGCGCAATAAATCACACCAAGCTGGTGGTCGCACGGCCACCAGCATCTCTAAGCGAGGCAGAGTAGACTTTGATGCTGCGCAATATGACCCTCAGTCGTTCCCCTCGTTGGCTGAGCCAAGGGAGGGACATAGATCTAGTGCCAAGCGGGAGTCTTACGTACCACAATACCTTGTCTGCAGCAGGACTGATGGTGACTCCTTTCTTACGACGAAGCCTCTGTTTTTTGTGGAACACCTGGAGGATAAGTTTGGGACTCATGGTTTTCAGTTCTCTGCAGCCAAGGCTCGAGTTGTGCACTTCTGCAGGCGTCGGACGGTCCACCCTCATCCTGAACTTTACCTCGACGGCCACCTGCTTGAAGTGGTGGACACTTGCCGCTTCTTAGGACTCGTCTTTGATGCCCGGCTCACATGGGTTCCTCATATTACTCAGCTGAAGCAAAAGTGCTGGCAGCACCTCAATACCCTCCGCTGCCTGAGCCACACATCTTGGGGTGCGGATCGCTGCACGCTGTTGCGATTATACAGGGCCCTTGTGCAGTCCAGGCTTGATTATGGGAGCTTGGCCTATGGGTCTGCATCACCCTCAGTGTTGACGTTGTTAGACCCCATACACCACTGTGGGGTTCGGCTTGCAACTTGCTTTTCATACGAGCCCCGTGGATAGTCTACTGGTGGAGGCCGAAATTCCCCCACTGCGGATTCGCCGCCATCGACTGCTCGCCGACTATGCTGTCCACGTGCGTTGCTCGCCGGGCCATCCCAATCGTCGCCTGCTTTTCCCTGCCATGGTCCTCCATCTGCCCGAAAGGCGACCTAGGTCTGGGCTTCCCATAGCTGTCCGCGTCCAGTCCCTGCTGTCGGAACTAGGGTCATTCCCTCTTCTGCCTCCCTTCCGGGTCCGTGCACCTACGCCTCCCTGGTGTTTGCCCCAGCCGTCCGTCCATCTGGACTTGGAACAGGGACCCAAGGACTGGGTTCCGCCTGTGGCCCTCCGTCGCCGTTTTCTTGCGCTCCTCACCTCATTTTCGGACTGTGAGACTGTCTACACTGATGGTTCCCTGGTTGATGGTCGCACTGCCTACGCTTTTGCTCACGCTGCCCATGTTGAGCAGCGCTCCTTGCCGGCTGGCTGCTGTATTTTTACTGCAGAGCTGGTGGCCATATTGCGCGCTCTTGAGCATATGCATTTCTGCTCAGGTACGTCCATCGTCATCTGCAGTGACTCCCTGAGCAGCCTCCGGGCCATTTACCGCTGCTATACCTCTTCTCCTCTGGTGTCCTCTATTCAGGAGTCTGTTTCCGCCATTACCCGTTCTGGTCGTTCGGTGGTCTTTGTTTGGACGCCAGGTCACGTTGGCATCCCGGGGAATGAACGTGTTGACAGGCTGGCCAAAGGGGCGATCGACGCCCCAGGTTTGGAGATCGGCCTCACGGCTCAAGATCAGCAGCTGGTGTTGCGCCGTAAGGTGCTTGGGATGTGGACTGCTCAGTGGCGTGGCACGACATCCCCGAATAAACTGCGGGCTGTCAAGGAGACGACCGATGTGTGGCGCTCCTCCCTGCGGGCTTCTCACAGGGACTCTGTCATCCTGTGTCGGCTGCACATAGGCCATACCTACCTGGCGCACGGTCATCTTTTGCGTCAGGAGGATCCCCCCCTGTGTCGGTGTGGGTTTCGGCTGACGGTCGCCCTCATTTTGCTGGAGTGTCCCCGACTGCGCACCCTCCAGCAGTCTTTTAATCTCCCGGTCACTTTGCCTTTGGTTTTATGTGACGATGCCTCCATGGCTGATGACGTTGTAAATTTTATCCGTGGTAGTCCTTTTTATGGTTCCATTTAGGGAGGTCCTGCACCTTTCCCTTTCTGTGTCTTTTGTCCTCGCGTCTCTCAATATTTGTTGCTATTTTGGTGTGTCGTCGGATGGTTGACTCTTTCCCTTTTTTTTTGTTCTTGTAGTCAGTCAACCAGTCTCCGGCCATCTTCTTTTCTTCTGTTTCTTTCTGTCTGGTGTTCGTCTGTACTCTTCTTGTTTGTAGTGTTTGTTTGTTGCATTTGTGTTCTTTTAGTGCCTGGGGGGGAGTCTCCACCCCCCTTTGGTTTTTACCTGCTCTGCAAATTTTCGGCTCGCCTGTTTTTGGAATGGGGGACTGATGACCTTCGCTGTTTAGTCCCCCTTAAACATCCCAACATCCATCCATCCATCACCTGACTTCAACCGTCTGCTTATGTCTGTGGTCGTCTCAAATGTGAAAAGTACAGCACCCCCACTGATACAGTTGAAGAACAGGAGCAAGCGAATTGTTTAGTGTTCTAGAGATTGTCGAGAGGATCCGAGGATGTGTGAAATAATTCATAACTCACTGTAAAGACAACTGCAGAATTATATCCACCGGCGAGGGTGACACGTGGAACATCCCCTAACAGTTAAGAGAGCACTGTAAATTGTAACGTGTAACGAGTTTTAGTAATACTGTACTTCTTGTTGATTTACGTCATGAGAGAACTTGAGCCCAATTACAAGGGAACTTTCTTGAAAAGTTTACACTTTAGGATACTAGTACATACTATGGTCGGCGCCGACTCGTAACCATACATACGCAGTTATCTCGAACATGGTTACATTACGGATATATGTTTACTGGAACGTTTTGCTTTTACTACCTTATTCTTCCATCTCCGTCAGTTTCCGCTATTTATCATTTGCAGATTTTTACGAGGAGCAAAAATGAAATGAACCTCATCTACGCAGACTGAATCCCCACTGTACTTCACTCAAATCTTCAGAAGGTCACTACACTATAATAGAGTATTTCGTATCTCGACGAAGCATTTAATTGTTAAGAGAAGTCTAGTTGTGCGCATTCAACCCACTACAAGAACATCATGTAAATCTAATTAATTACACAATTTCTTCCCAGACCCACTAAATTACTGTACCACTGATTTATGCACACACACACACACACACACACACACACACACACACTCTCTCTCTCTCTCTCTCTCTCTCTCTCTCTCTCACACACACACACACACACACACACACACACACACACACACACACACACATACACGTGAGTCACCTAACATTACCGCTGGATATGTTTCGTAAACCACATCAAATACTGACGAATCGATTCCACAGACCGAACGTGAGGAGAGGGGCTAGTGTAATTGGTTAATATAAACCATAAAAAAATGCACGGAAGTATGTTTAACACAAACCTACGTTTTTTTTAAAAATGGAACCCCGTTAGTTTTGCTAGCACATCTGAACATATAAACAAATACGTAATCAGTGCCGTTTGTTGCATTGTAAAATGTTAAATACATCCGGAGATATTGTAACCTAAAGTTGACGCTTGAGTACCACTCCTCCGCTGTTCGATCGTGTGTATCGGAGAGCACCGAATTACGTAGGGATCCAAAGGGAACGGTGATGGACCTTAGGTACAGAAGAGACTGGAACAGCACATTACGTCCACATGCTAACACCATTTTATTGGTCTTTTTCACTGACGCACATGTACATTACCATGAGGGGTGAGGTATACGTACACACGTGGTTTCCGTTTTCAATTACGGAGTGGAATAGAGTATGTCCCGACATGTCAGGCCAATAGATGTTCAATGTGGTGGCCATCATTTGCTGCACACAATTGCAATCTCTGGCGTAATGAATGTCGTACACGCCGCAGTACATCTGGTGTAATGTCGCCGCAGGCTGCCACAATACGTTGTTTCATATCCTCTGAGGTTGTAGGCACATCACGGTACACATTCTCCTTTAACGTACCCCACAGAAAGAAGTCCTGAGGTGTAAGATCAGGAGAACGGGCTGGCCAATTTATGCGTCCTCCACGTACTATGAAACGCCCGTCGAACATCCTGTCAAGGGTCAGCCTAGTGTTAATTGCGGAATACGCAGGTGCACCATCATGCTGATACCACATACGTCGACGCGTTTCCAGTGGGACATTTTCGAGCAACGTTGGCAGATCATTCTGTAGAAACGCGATGTATGTTGTAGCTGTTTGGGCCCCTGCAACGAAGTGAGGACCAATGAGGTGGTGGCCAATGATTCCGCACCATACATTTACAGTCTACGGCCACTGTCGCTCTACCTGTCTGAGCCAGTGAGGATTGTCCACGGACCAGTAATGGATGTTCCGTAGGTTCACTGCACCGTGGTTTGTGAAACCCGCTTCATCGGTAAACAGGTAGAACTGCAACGTATTCTCTGTTAATGCCCATTGACAGAATTGCACTCGATGATTAAAGTCATCACCATGTAATTGCTGATGTAGCGACACATGAAACGGGTGAAAGCGGTGACGATGCAGTATGCGCATGACACTACTTCGACTCAGTCCACCGACTCTCGCAATGTCCCGTGTACTCATGTGTGGGTTCATGGCAACAGCAGCTAACACACCAACTGCACCCGCTTCTCCTGTGACGGGCCTGTTACAGACCCGTTTGCGCGCTACGACCATACCTGTTGCATACAGTTGGCGGTAGATGTTTTGCAATGTGCGGCACGTTGGATGCTCTATGTCCGGGTACCGTTTTGCATACGCTCTGCAGGCTTCAGCTGCATTTCGTCGACACTCGCCATAGATGAGTATCATCTCCGCCTTTTCAGAGTTCGAATACACCATGGTCACAGTTCCTACAACACTACACTATCACAGTCGTCTGGTAACACGGCGTACTACAGTTGGTCTGCGTGCGGAGACGAATGCAGAATAACAATAGGAGCAAGCGCTACATGCGGACACTGCGACAGCTAGACCAAACCACAACAGTGCACTACAGCCACACTCTTAAACACGGTCGTCATCGTAAACATGCCCCTGCAGATGGTGCTCGCCGACCGTGGCCGTGTTTGTTACAACACGCAACTGAACGTCGGAGGTTTCGAGCGTCAATTTTAGGTTACAATATCTCCGGATGTAATTAGCATTTTACAATGCAACAAACGGCACTGATTACGTATTTGTTTATATGTTCAGATGTGCTAACAAAACTAACGTGGTTCCATTTTAAAAAACGTAGGTTTGTGTTAAAAAACAAACTTCCGTGCATTTTTATATGGTTTGTATTAAACAATTACACTAGCCCCTCTCCTCACGTTCGGTCTGTGGAATCGATTCGTCAGTTTTTGATGTGGTTTATGAAATATATCCAGCGGTAACGTTAGGTGAATATATACCACGCAGATGGAATTCCCCCCTTATGTTTAACATGGTTCTAGAAAAAATTGTGAGGACATGGGAAAAGGAAATAAAAGGAATTCATCTTGGGATTAAAAAAGAGCAGAGAATCGGGGTAAAGTGTCTGGCTTTCGGGGACGATCTTGCCATTCTAACGAACAATAGAGAAGAAGCCAAACTTGCATTGGAAAAACTACATGAAATCTCACAGAAAACTGGGCTGCAAATCCCCTACGAGAAAACACAGTATATGGAATACAAACCTGTAGATAATCTCCCCATTACTACCCAATACGGGAAAGTGGCACAAGTTGCCCACTTCACATATATGGGAGAGATAATCCAACTCAATAGAAAACAAATACAGATTCTCCAGATTACAAAAAGCGTATCAACTCACTTGGAATTACTATAATAAGAAATCTATTTCTGTCAATGCGAAACTAAGGCATCACAACACAGTAGTCCTCCAGAAGCACTTTATGCTGCAGAAACTACAGTGATTCATGGTCATACGAAGATCAGAGAGATCGAAAAGCAGGAAAGAAAAATTCTGAGGAAAATATATTGACCAGTGTTTCGGGAAAGAATTTGGATGAAGAGGTCAACTAGAGAGATTGACAAAGACATAGAAACAATAACAGACACCATTAGAAAGGGAAGGATGAAATTTTATGGACATATCAGCAGGATGAATAAAAGCAGGCTCACAAGGCAAATGTTTGAGATAGTAAACAAGAGCAAAAACAAGACAGACAAAATGGATCACTGAAACAGAACAAGACATCAAAGAACTGGGGATAAAACAAGACAACATAAACAATAGAGAACAGTTTAGAAACATCATAAAGAAACACACATTTAAACAAGAACACACGGAGAACAGAACGGGAAAAAGATGTTCGGAAGAACGCAAGAGAGAACACAGTGAACGTATGAAAAGAATTTGGGAAGAAGAAATCGTGACTACTCAAGTTCAATCACTCTCTTGAAAGGGAATAATCGAAAATAATAATAATATACCGTGAACATTACTGAAACCGACAAACAGCAGGGACTGATACCGATTCCTGACTGGAAATGGAGGAAAGAAAGTTCTATGAACATATGTCTGGAAATGCATCGTTGCCACTGTAGATAGCGCCGACGAATGAAAGTTCCTCTGACCACGTGCTGTATGTTCCATGTGTGTTCCAGTTTGTGTGACTGACGTAGCATATAGTAAGCAGCAGAGTAGTCCGGCATTCATGTCGGAAATAAGTAAATATGGTGTTTGTGTACGGCCAAGTGGATGGAACGGTCGAGAGACTGCACAGCTATATCAAAACAATTATCCTCACAGACACTAAGAGTATCAAACAACATTTCAAGCCCTTTTTGGGCGTTTGTGTGGTCATGGGTCCTTTCAGGCAGACGAACGTGCAGGGAGATGGTGGACTGTGCGTACACCAGACTTGGAGAACTGGGTTCTGTAAAATATCGAGACAAACCCTAGGAGAAGCTCCAGGCAAGTAATCTGCTAACATGGTAAGCCAAAGTATGTTTATATGCATCCCGCATGCAAACCGCTACTATCCCAATCACCTGCAACGAGTGCATGTATTACCAACAGCGGATTTTCCTCCACGGGAATGATTTATCGATGGTTTTTCCACCAAACCATCACAATCATGGGATTTCTGTCAGCGGTTCTTTTAACCGAAGAACCAATCTTTACCAGAACTGGCATCATCAATCTGCATAATCGTGTTCTGTGAGCTTCAGACAGTCCTCAGGGAATGGCTGAGGCGTCGATAAGGACTCTCGGCGATCAAATACTTAAACCGTTTATTATTCCTCAGCTCTTCGACAGAGGAACGTGCGTGGGCTTTCTGCGGAATACTCTGTTGGACTGTTTGATAATGTGACCTTGGCAATAAGACAGATTGCGCGGTTTCTGCATGATAGAGCACCAGCTCACTTGCGCATTACAGTTCGCCGACACCTCAACAACATCTTCCCCGAAAGTTGGATAGGACGCAGCGGCCCTATAGCATAGTCTGCTACATCAACAGACTTAAAACCCATTAATTTTTACATCTGTGGACATCTGAAAAGCACTGTGTATGCTGAACCAGTTCCTGACGTGCAGACATTTCAACAGCTTCTCAGAACGTGCGAAAGAGTGCGGCAGACCATAATGCGACGTGTGAAAGTGTGCACTACATCCCATGGAGGCCACTCTGAACATCTGTTGTGACGTGGATGCGATGCAACTCTGTACTGTGTTCCGGGGTGATTTGTTGTCGTTGCAAGCACACTGTTAATTTCCGGACACATGTTCAAGGCCCGTTTTTCCTCCATCCAAAAATCCGTCGCTGCAGTTTGTCGATTTTATTAATTAAAACACACACACACAGACACATGTATTTACACAGTGGCATGGCTAGCTGACCTAGGTTCTCAGTTGTGTATCCATGGGGTGAACAGCCCGATCTACGTGGTCCCATAGAATCTCGACTGGCTTTAAACTCGAGGATTTTGGTAGCCAGGGGAGTACGGTAAACTTATACTGGTGCTCTTCAAACCACACACGCCTCTAGATACCATCCCTCCGAAGAAAAAAATAAACTGCCTGTAAGGGTGGACATGGTCCGCAAGGATAATTTCATACTTACGTTGATTCATTGCGGCTTACAGAATGAATGGATCACCCAGGGAATCCCACGAAAACGTTCCACAGACAAGAACACTCCCTCTTTCATCCTGGACCCTTTCAACAACTGTTGCAGGGCCATACACACCGTCGGCCATCTGTCCGAAGGAGTGTAAAACTTATTTCATCTGAAAGGGCTACCTGTTTTCTTTCAGTTCTTTCAGTGCATGTCTAGTTGCTGTATTGGCATACAGATTTCAGCCTTCGTCACTGATGAACACCGGTCAGCATGGGTGCATGAACGAGGCGCCTGCTGCGGAGGCACATATGCAGAAACTTCTGCTGAACTGTGGTTAAGAAACGCTGTTCATAGCCCTTGGTTCATTCGGGCATAGGGTGAACATTAATAAATTATGCTCAACACCATGCAGAATCTCGTGGAGCCATGTCCATGCGACTAGCTCCCGAGAGGACGGACATATTCTTTGCTTAGCTATGCAGGACTAAATACAGGCACTGAAGTACTTTGAGTCAGGAAGTGGATGTCTTTGTAGCAAGACAAGTATATATATATATATATATATATATATATATATATATATATATATATATATATATATGTGTGTGTGTGTGTGTGTGTGTGTGTGTGCCGTGGTCCAGATGTTGCATTGTCCGTATGGGTACTTGTCTTGCTACAAGACATCCACTTCCTGGCTGAAGATACTTCAGTGCCTGTATGTTGTCCTACGTAGCCAAGCAAAGAATATGTCCATCCTCTCGGGAGCTAGTCGCATGGGTCTGAGATTCTGCATGGTGCTGAGCAAGTTTCTCTTGAACCCATCGATTCCTTATTCGTATGGCAATGATGGGATCCCGACCACCAGAACCGGCAATATCACGGAATGAGAAATTTCCGTCTTGATAGGCCTCGATGATGCTGCTGTCGAATTCCGACATTTATTGGTAGACCTTTATGCTTTGTACACGAGGTATAACGCGAGTAACTCACTAACACACAACATTCTACGTTTTCTTCTGTACAGAATCTACATGGCATAACTTCTACTTACTTCTTGCTGTTGGGCTGAAATGGTAATTTAGCATATTTAACAGTTGTTGCATGCTCTCTTCATTGTGTTGAATGCTACATCTCCATCTGCATACATACTCTGCAGCTAACCATGTGGTGTATGGCAGAGGATACCTTCCACCTTTGCTAGTCATTTCCTTTCCTGGACCAGTCGCAATTGGAATAAGGGGAAAACAGCAGTCTATATGCTGTTGCACAAAACCTGATTTCTCTTATCTTTTCTTCACAGTCTTTACGCAAAATGTATGTAGGCGTTTATATAATCATATATATGAATGCATGGTGTCTGTTCTTTTGAACAGGTCTGAAAGAATATAATCGATTCCTCTCTATGATCAATGTATCCATCACCACCTCCTGCGGGAATCTCAAAGTAGCGAGCATAGAGGACATGGATGTAGACTGCAGATAAGAGGTGCTAGGTGGGAATGTGAGTCGTCCGCGAAGTGTGCCGAGATAGTCGGCACAATTTCGCTGCCCCCTGCGTCGGGTGGTGCAGTGGTTAACGCAACTGCCTGGTAAGTGGGAGATCCCAGGTTCGAGTCCTGGTCTGGTATACATTTTGACTTTTCGTCTCTGACTGTGCACAAAGTCCCGATGCAGCTGACATCAATAGTTCTTGCTTTTTCCTTTCCTTTCTCCCCACTCCACTTTCATTTTTTTTTAATTTATGGTAAGGAATTATGGAACCAAACTGCTGAGTTCATAGGCCCCTAAGCTTACGCACTATTTAATCTAACTTACGCTAAGGACGACACACACACCAGTGCCCAAGGTAGGACACAAACCTCCGACGGGGTAAGCCGCGCGGACCGTGACAAGACGCCTCAGACCGAGCGGCAATCCCTCACGGCTCTACACCTTCAATTTACGTAAGTTGATAGAATACTTCCACAGTCAGCCACAAATGCCAGTTCTCTCAGTATTACTGAGTCTTTGTCGTCTGCTTTGAAGAGAAGGGTGATTAATCGCTATCCACCTCCGTCATCGTTACCTGAACTTGCCACTGTTTTTCGGGAAGAATGGTATAAGGTAGCCATAAAACCATACAGAACGTATGTTTATCCATTCCGACACGACTGGGGAATGTTTTGAACGGCGGCGGTTTTCCTGTATCGTATTGTTCATGGTAATGTGTTGTGCCTTTGGTGTTCACATATTTTGGTCCTCCCGCTTCTAACAACCCTACCACAACAAAGGTAAAATTTAATTATGATTGTAATGTTGCTCACGCTGCTAAATATTGCATTTTCGGGCAACAACAAAGTTACATTATGTAGTAGGTGTCATTAGAGCACAGTTAATAAAGTCATTTCATGAAATAATGGATAAACTAGGCACTCATCTTTTCGTGTTTCCCACGCTGGTCTCGTTGTGAACTCATGACTCAATCGTCGAAAATCTAGGTAGTGATGATTCCAACCTCGGATGCAAAGAGGCATAGGTGTTATTCTGCGATATTCAAAAGTTTTATAGATGCGCTTCACAAACCATTCTTGAAGAATAAACTTTTGCAAGTTAGGACAATGGCGATGTAAAATAGTAATCAGCACTCCGAATTTAAGTTACACTTCTTTTTTATTACTTTTTTTGCAATATCACGTAACTCACAAAACATTACTTCACAATATAAAACATACTTGAAAATATCTTCCTCATTTCATAAACTGACTACAATTTGCGTCTTTTCAACATGACGACCAAGACTTGACTCTCTAATAACCGCTTACGCGCCCAAAAATCAGAGTTACAAGTACGTCAAAGATCATAGTGACAAAAGAAAGAATATACATAGGAATAATATCATTGCAATATAAACATATCGATGTATGAAAGTACCTCTACAATCAATGAAATCAAATCTGAATGTTGTCTCAGAAATATGTTAACTACTTTACAGAAACACAGTAGAATATTGCTGGTATCGAGAGGTTGAGGTAAGGTGCCGTAATGGTTACGTAATTCAAGTACCATTACACGCTGTTTGTGCATTAGATATGCAGTCTGATGTTATTGGGTAGAATAAACAATAAAAACGGTACAACTCTGCCGTATTTCCGTGGGTTCCGCCACTGAGTGACGTCTTCCGCGGAGGATGGCGCACTTCGTGCAGAGGTGAGAAGTGGAGCGTCGGCGCAGCCAGCGGCGATGGATGCCGCCATTAACCGGGCCGGTGCGATCCCCTATCTGCGCTTCGACTTTCAGATGCGGAGCCCTGGCCCTCCGCGGAGAACGCGCCAGACAAATGGGCGAATCAATATGCGGCAGCTTTCGTTTCCGCCAGCTGACGGATGGACGGTTCTCCCAGCAGCGGCGATCATGATCGCCGCCACTCGACCACGCTGGATGTGGTCGGTGTGTACGGCTGCTAACTCCCCTACCCCCTCTCACACATGCCGATGACGTCTTGCACACGAGTGGAGCCCTTCACTCGCTGAGCAACTCGGAACAAGTGCGCAATCAATCTACGAGATGTAACATTAACGTATTTCCAAACTTTCAGGAACCATAGAAGAAAAAATCATGTTATACGTACGCTTTATTTCCACATTATAGTACCATTTCTAAAACTCTTCAACACATTAATCATGGGAAACACCCAGGGAAAAAACATATCAGTACACTAAAAAACACGTCGCTAGTTGAAATGTGCGAAATTCCTTCCGTAAGCAAAGATACAAAGATCAACCCGTTGTCGCATTGAATCTCTGGTGCGCTGATGTATCTCTGGAGAATTGTATATTATTTCACGGCGTTCCACAACACCGCACGAAAACTCTGTATATCGTCCATTGGGGTTCTGTACACCAGAGCTTTCAAATGCCCCTCAAGTAAATCTAGTGGGTTTTGGTCCTGAGAGCGTGGAAGCCATTGAATTAATTGGTCAAATTCCACCAACACATCTGTCACACAATCTTCAATTTAGAAGCGTACGAACATTGACGGTAAAATGAGGCGGAGATCCGTCGTGAATGAACTGCGTGTTTGCCGCACTTCTAAAGGCGCATGTTATAGCAGAACAGGTGGAGTAAGAAAATATAGTAAATTTCTTCGTTGAGCCTGAGTGGAAGAACGTTAGGCCCTAACAGTCACACGCAATGTCGGTCCAAATTTTGACAGAAAATCTTTGTTGATGACGTGATTGCTCAATTGCGTGGATTCTTGACAGTCCATGCGTGCTGACTGTGAAAATGTACATCCTGATCAGGCTGAAACCAGCTCGTTTGCACTAAAATGAGGGTTGACACATTGTTGAATGAATCATTCACAGAAGTGTACCAGTGCAGGAGAATCAGCTGCTCATAGCACCTGCACGTGCTACGGATACAGCAGAATCTCATGTAACACTCTCCAGACAGGCATGTGGTCAGTATTACTTGTTGCAGCTAATTGTCTTACGGTGATATTAGGGTTCTGATCAATTGCACGATTATGTAAACTCAGACCGGATGGGGTTGGATTCAAAGAAATACACACATCAGAAAAACGTTTTGCATTACTTCCGTTCCAAGAGTTCCGGAACCTGTACAGAAAATTGGAATAGAGATCAACATAAACATCATTTCCGCCCTTTTTACTGCTTATGAAAACCACACATTGGATGTTGTACCACCATGAGACCTTCAGAGGTGGTGCTCCAGATTGCTGTACACATCGGTACCTCTAATACCCAGTAGCACGTCCACTTTCATTGATGACTGCCTGTATTCGTCGTGATATTCTATCCATAAGTTCATCAAGGCACTGTTGGTCCAGATTGTCCCATTCCTCAACGGCGATTCTGCGTAGATCCCTCAGAGTGGTAGGTGGGTCACGTCGACCATAAACAGTCCTTTCCAATCTACCCCGGGCACGTTCGAAAAGGTTCATGTCTGGAGAACATGCTGCCGCTCTAGTCGAGCGATGTTGTTATTCTGAAGGAAGTTATTCACAAGATGTGCGCGATGGGGGCGCGAATTGTCGTCCATGAAGACGAATGCCTCGCCATTATGCTGCCGATATGGTTGCACTATCGGTCGATGGATGGTATTCACGTATGGTACAGCCCTAACGGCACCTTCCATGACCACCAGCGGCGCAAATCGGTCCCACATAATGCCACCCCAAAACACCAGGGAACCTCCACCTTGCTGCACTCGCTGAACAGTGCATCTAAGGAGTTCAGCCTGACCGGGTTGCCTCCAAACGCGTCTCCGACGATAGTCTTGTTGAAGGCATATGTGACACTCATCGGTGAAGAGACCGTGATGCCAGTCCTCGGGAGCCATTCGGCTTGTTGTTGGGCCCATCTGCACCGCGCTGCATGGTGTCGTGGTTGTAAAGATGAACCTCGCCATGGACATTGCATCATGCAGCCTATTTGTGCGCAGTTTGAGTCGTAACACGACGTCTTGTGGCTGCACGAAAAGCATTATTCACCATGATGGCGTTGCTGTCAGGATTCTTCCGAGCCATAATCCGTAGGTAGCGGTCATCCACAGCAGTAGTAGCAATTGGACGGCCTAGCGAGGCGTGTCATCGATAGTTCCTGTCTCTCTGTATCTCCTCCATGTCCGAACAACATCGCTTTGGTTCACTCCGAGACGCCTGGACACTTCCCTTCCTGAGAGCCTTCCTGGCGCAAAGTAACAATGCGAACGCGATCGAACAGCGCTGTGACCGTCTAGGCATGGTTGAACTACAGACAACACGAACCGTGTACCTCGTTCCTGGAATGACTGGAACTGATAGATTGTCGGACACCCTCCGTCTAATAAGCGCTGTTCATGCATGGTTGTTTACATCTTTGGGCAGGTTTACTGACATCTCGGAACAGTCAAAGGGACTGTGTCTGTGATACAATCTCCACAGTCAACGTCTGTCTTCAGGAGTTCTGGAAACCGGGTAGATGCAAAACTTTTTTTTATGTGTGTAGTATCGACGGCAACCGAAATATATATACCAAATAAATTAATGAGAGATGGCATTGATACTCCATGGTACACAAAAAGGTGATAACATTGTTGAGGAAGCAGCAGAAAACAATGCCACTTTTAAAAGAACGTCAAGTCTCCAATATTGGCTGTATTTTACTGAAGCTCGAAGTTGTATGCGCGGAGTTATATGCGAGATGCTTGTAATAGCTTCCAAAACGAAACTCTGGTCGTATGTAAAGTATATCCCTGGCAAGACACCATCAGTATCTTCTCTGCGAGATAGCAATGGTAATGTGACCGATGACAGTGACGCTAAAGCGGAATTACTAAACACGGTTTTCCGAAATTCTTTCACCAAAGAAGAAGATGTAAATAGTCCAGAATTAGACTTAAGACCAGCCGCCAGCATGAGTAGATATCCCTGGTGCAGTGATGCAGCTTACAGAATATCACTTAACGAATACAAGTCCTCCAGTCTGGAGTGTATACCAATTACGTTCCCTTCAGAGTATGCTGATACAATAGCTCCGTACTTAGAAATCACATATAACCTCTTGCTCGACGAAAGATACTTACCTAGCGACTGGAAAGTTGCGCAGGATCCTAATACTCAAGAAAGAATTTTCTTTATTCCTATTTAGGAATAATTCTCTGAATTACAGACCAACATCAAGTCGATTTGCCTTAGGATTGTGGAACATATACTGTGCTTGGGCAGTGTGAATCACTTCCAAGAAAACGATTTTATTTTCAAGTAGTCAGCACGGATTCAGAAAATATCTTTCTTGTAAAACACACATATCTCTTCGCTCACATTAAATAGTGAGTGCTATTTAAAGGGGATGTCAAATTGATTCTATGTTTCTAGATTTCCAGACAGCTATTGACGCAATTCCTGAAAAGCGACTTCTATGGAGTATCGTCTCAGTAGTGCAACTGGATTTGTGATCTACTGTCATAAAGGTCACAGTTCGTACTGACGGAAAGTCATCGATTCAAAAAGAAGTGATATCTGACGTTCCCTAAGAAAGTGTTACGGGCCCCTCTGCTATTCCAATCTGTTGTTGTTGTTGTTGTTGTTGTGGTCATCAGTCCTGAGACTGGTTTGATACAACTCTCCATGCTACTCTATCCTGTGCAAGCTTCTTCACCTCCCAGTACCTACTGCAGCCTACATCCTTCTGAATCTGCTTAGTGTATTCATCTCTTGGTCTCCCTCTACGATTTTTACCCTCCACGCTACCCTCCAGTACTAAATTGGTGACCCCTTGATGCCTCAGAACATGTCCTACCAACCGATCCCTTCTTCTAGTCAAGTTGTGCAACAAACTCCTCTTCTCCCCAATTCTATTAAATACCTCCTCATTAGTTATGTGATATACCCATCTAATCTTTAGCATTCTTCTGTAGCACCACATTTCGAAAGCTTCTATTCTCTTCTTATCCAAACTATTTATCGTCCGTGTTTCACTTCGATACACGGCTACACTCCATACAAATCCTTTCAGAAACGACTTCCTGACACTGAAATCTATACCCGATGTTAACAAATTTCTCTTCTTCAGAAATTCTTTCCTTGCCATTGCCAGTCTACATTTTATATCCTCCCTACTTCGACCATCATCAGTTATTTTGCTCCCCAAATAGCGAAACTCATTTACTGCTTTAAGCGCCTCATTTCCTAATCTAATTCCCTCAGCATCACCCGACTTAATTCGACCACATTCCATTATCTTCGATTTGCTTTTGTTGATGTTCATCTTATATCCTCCTTTCAAGACACTATCCATTCCGATGAACTGCTCTTCCAAGTCCTTCGCTGTCTCTGACAGAATTACAATATCATCGGCGAACCTCAAAGTTTTTATTTCTTCTCCATGGATTTTAATGCCTACTCCGAATTTTTCTTTTGTTTCCTTTACTGCTTGCTCAATATACAGATTTAATAGCATCGGGGAGAGGCTACAACCCTCTCTCACTCCCTTCTCAACCACTGCTCCCCTTTCATGTCCCTCGACTCTTATAACTGCCATCTGGTTTCTGTACAAATTGTAAATAGCCTTTCGCTCCCTGTGTAAGTAGGCTGTTCATGTTTTCTTATTGGCAACGTTACGTAGCGCTCTGTATGAAAATCACTGGCTGTGCTATGTGCAGTCTGTGGCTAGTTTGCATTGTTGTCTGCCATTGTAGTGCTGGGCAGCTGGATGTGAACAGCGCGTAGCGTTGCGCAGTTGGAGGTGAGCCGCCAGCAGTGGTGGATGTGGGGAGAGAGATGGCTGAGTTTTGAAATTTGTAAGACTGGATGTCATAAACTGCTATATATATTATGACTTTTGAACACTAGTAAGTTAAATACATTGTTCTCTATCAAAATCTTTCATTTGCAAACTATGCCTATTAGTAGTTAGTGCCTTCAGTAGTTTGAATCTTTTATTTAGCTGGCAGTAGTGGCGCTCGCTGTATTGCAGTAGTTCGACTAACGAAGATTTTTGTGAGGTAAGTGATTTGTAAAAGGTATAGGTTAATGTTAGTCAGAGCCATTCTTTTGTAGGGATTTTTGAACGTCAGATTGCGTTGCGCTAAAAATATTGTGTGTCTGTTTAAACATAGTCACGTATAATTTTTCTTAGGGGACGTTTCATATGTCGACCCTTAGCCGAGGATACCTCACTGGAATCTTCTGATTTTTTTCTTGTAGTTTGTGTAATTAGTGTAGATTTTGTTTATTGCTAGCGCGTAATTGTAGAGAGAATCTCCTTTGTAGTTGCAGTCTTTCATTGTTGTACAGTAAAACAGGTGTGGCACGCATGTAAATTTGCACCAAGTATTTCGCAGCTGCGCTTGCAATTAACTAGATATTATTTTCAGTGCTATGTTAATGTGTTCTCTTATTTTTGCTCTTCAAATTGTGTTTTTCTGTGTTGTGTGAAATATTGTGACAATAATGGGGTGTGGAAAACGTAATACTAGGCTCCAAAGTAAACTGAGAAATGACAGTGAAGACGAAAGCAGTGTGTTAGCGCCACCATGTAATGAATTAACTAATGTTCAAAGTAGTAATTTGGTAATTGTGCATAGGGAAATGGAGCGGGCTGCAAATAATGGTGTAGGCAGTGAAACAATTAGTGAACAGGGAAGCATTATCGATCGATCGGTCGGCAACAGCTCGCCTCAGGATTCCGAAATGACAGGACACAATCTTGCAAATACTGTAGATTCAGGTTTGCGTCCTCACCGTTTTCTCAAATAAATCAAGACACGTTTTCTGCTTTTCAAAATGCGAATATTGCCGGTTCAAATGCACTGCCGAATAGCACTGAGGAACATGTTTCAGACACCAGTGCACTGTTATTACAGTTAATGCAATAAATGGGACAAAGGCTACAAAAGTTAGACACAACGCTTGAACAAAATCAGAAACAAATGGGACAAAATTTTCAAAAGTTAGACACAATGGAACAACACCAGAAACGAACACAGCAACAGTTAGACACAATGGAACAAAATCTTCGGAAGTTAGACATCACACTTGAACAAACACGTGAAGATTTAACTACTGAGTTACATAACATTGAATCGAAATCTCAAAAAGTCTGTAATGACGTAAAAACACAAATTTGTGAGCATTTCCAACCTATTTTTTCGCGTCATGAAAATGCATTACAGAATCACGAAGCAGCCATAAAAGAACTGCAAACTATTGTTCATGAAAATCACGACACCTTGTAAGCTAAAATTGACTCAGTTGCACCTATCAATTCGGTTACGCAACTTGCAAAAAACTCAGGAAAATTTAAAGGACACAGTAGATACGATTTCAACACAAATGGACACTCTGAAACTTGTTTCAGAAAAACAAACAGAGGCAATAATTTCGCTATCGGATAAAGTAGCCGAACTTTCAGATCAGTTCACTAACTTATCTACAAAGGTAGATGATGATCTGAATGACACAAGACCTGGAGCCTTCACGGACACTGAAGAGTATGAACAAAATAGAAAATTCAAACAAAATCTGTGGTGTCACCGCCAGACACCACACTTGCTAGGTGGTAGCCTTTAAATCGGGCGCGGTCCGTTAGTATACGTCGGACCCGCGTGTCGCCACTGTCAGTGATTGCAGACCGAGCGCCGCCACACGGCAGGTCTAGGGAGACTTCCTAGCACTCGCCCCAGTTGTACAGCCGACTTTGCTAGCGATGCTACACTGACAAATACGCTCTCAATTGCCGAGACGATAGTTAGCATAGCCTTCAGCTACGTCATTTGCTACGACCTAGCAAGGCGCCATTATCAATAGATAATGAAATTATAGAACATGTACCGTCAAGAGAGATGTTCTCCAATTATGGATTAAAGTTAAGTATTACATCAACTACGTACTTTATTTGCTACTATGAATTCCCTTAACTGTTCCAGACCTCGCGCCAGCCTGCGTGAGCTTAAGCGCGTGCCTTTCGGCTTCCTCTCATAGTGACTTGGCTGTCTTGCCAAGTCACAACAAAATCAAAATCAAATCAATACACAGTACAAAAGAGAAATCCGGGAAGTACAAGATCAGCTGGCACAAGTAATACAAGAATTACAAATTTCAGAGGACACTCGCGCTCCAGTATGGGAAGAGGGACATAGAAATACGGAACAACCACAAAATAATAACACAGGACACTTCGGAAATTATGAAAGAAATTGGCAAGGCGCATTGGATTTTGAGATGGAACCGCCGAAACGAAGTAACAATGAGCGATGTGCGACTCGCCGACACGATGATTTTGACTATAAGCTGTTCATTACTACACGTAAATTTAAAACATTTAAGAATTCTGGCAACGACATTCATCCACAAGCGTGGCTTCATCAATTCTCTCATTGTTTTCCTCCCTACTGGTCATTAGAGCACAGATTAGAATTTATGTGTGGCTATTTAGAGAATGAACCAGCTGTAAGAATGCGATCGGTCATTCACGATTGCCATAGTGAAGGAGAATTTTACCACGCCTTCCTCTCAGCATATTGGTCTCAAGCTACACAAGACCGAGTAAAACATAGCATCATAATGATGAAACATTTTGAACAATCTGAATTCTCCAGTCTTGTGAAATATTTTGAAGACATGTTGCACAAGAATCAGTACCTGTCAAACCCATACAGCCCCTCAGAACTCATCCGCATTTGCTTAATCAAACTACCTGAACATTTACGACATATTATTTTGGCAGGACGTTGCAAAGACGACACTGAAGTTTTTCAGGGACTCTTACAAGAATTAGAAATTGACACTGACAATCGCGGAACGCGAAAACCGGAACACAACAATTACAGGTCACATCCGTCACAATTCCGCGACGAAAGAAATAACTGGACACGACAAGGCTATTATTACAACGCAAATCGTGAACAAAACAGACACCACCCATATGACAACCACTGGCAGAGTAATAGTTACAGAGAAAGATTGCATTTCCGTAGTAATGAATATGACAGATATAACCATAGAAACAGACAATATTGGAACGAAAATAATTATTATCAAGGGAGACAGAATAACTTCAGACGCAACGGTCCACCACATGGCCGACAAATAAGAAAATATGTAAACTACCGACAAAACGACAGACCTGAATTCCATCAGAACTGGCGAGCTTCAAACAGGGCAGGGCCTTCTCGACAAGGTGAATTTGCAAAAGTTAGGTCTCCTAATTCTAATAACGACGTGCGCCAACAAAGAGACAGACAATCACTCACACCGCAGGCAGCCACGTGCGCCGGCTGGCTCAGAGAAAATAACATAGACGCTAACCTTGAGAAAAATTTGAGCATTCTGTACCGATGTACCATATACCACATGATAATTCCGTTGAAGCTGGAGCTCTGCATAGTAGGAAGAGCAAAGGATTGCACCACATTTCACATGTAAAACCGTTTATTGAAAGATAATCTGCTTTTTAACTTAGTCTTTGCCATAAAATTTTTCACTTCACGCTACTAGTACAATTTGTCATGCTGAGAAACCGTTAACATGCAACAATGTTTTGAAGTTAACTATCCAGTCTAGAACGTAGGGAACATTTTTAAACAGAAATTACGAATGCATTGTTATAGTGAACAGATGACACAGTGTTGTTATTTGTACATTCTTGCTTGTTAGTTGCTCGATTATGTAACGACTATCAGGCTTACATACTTAGAACCTATACTGGCACTGCTAATGAGATTTTAATGCAACATTTTGGTTTACTTGAAAATACATTCTGGATTTAAAGTACTTTCAGTGAGATACCAGATAACACAGTGGTTAGTTTGTGACAGCTACACGATTTTATCACGACGCTACTAATGAGTGACAATTTACAATGTAGCTTTTGCAGTATTTCTGTTTTATATCTGCACAGTTTTTCTGTATTAGTCTGGAAAGTAAAACATGTTTTAGTAGTAACTTTTGTCGTATAGCTACAATGAGACTGCCTTTTCCGTAGCTCAACAATACGTTACAGCACAGTACTTTCTTCATCACGGAAATAAGCGTAATAACTAAGATATCTATACGCAAAGCATTTCACTTTTGTTTATCATGAGGTAAGTACATTGGCTTCTGCAGAACTTAGCTTTCGGAGGACGATAACTACAACACATCCACAGAGATTATGTTACAACAAGACGCACGGTTTAGCGCTACAGTACACGTATTTGAGTGATTAATTTTGTACTTAAATCATTTATTTTTAAAGATATTTGAAGTACAATGATACAAAGGTTTTCCGTGATACATTTCATTCCAGTGCTGTAATCTGTAACACCTGAGAGTATAATTACATTAATCCTCAGGGGGGTACACGCTTACTTTGGGTACCATGTGTCTGGCAAACACAAGGAGCCCTAGCTAATATGGTATTTGCTTATACCACTTTACACATCAGTACCATATTTCTCTAACACAGAATTACACAGCTATCTGATAATTTAACTGAGAGAGACAAATATTTATTTTACTACATCAGTGACAGATGTTTACGCAATTACACAGTTGGGTAACTTCACACTTATGAAATTGTATTTTGTCTGTACTTTGTGAACTCTTCATATTTTTTCGGAACCATTGTGATACTATGAGAGCTTTGAATGATGTATTTGGTAAGGGAGCATGATTTTAAAGTACGTTTGAGGTAGATGACACTATTGAAATGAGCAGAGAATTTTTTTTAGGTTTTGATATTATTGCAGAAAGCTACGACGTTTTTGAGATTTGACTGAGGTGTTATGATGTTATTTTTACGACGACGATGTGTATTATGCTGTTGAGGTATGTTTATGATCAATAAGCTGATGTTATATGAGGAATTTTATTATGCTACTTATTTAATAAGATGAAATATTGAAGAAGTGTCGACGAATATGTATATGTGTAATAAGGCAAGGAATAATGAGTAGTGGTTAGGGACTCTGACTTGTGAAAAAGGATGTTGGAAACCAAGAATCGTACTTTAAGAGTTATGAAATGTGTGTAAATGCGTGAATGTATCACAATGTAGGCGAAAATGATTTGCACACTGTTATATTCATAGGATTTTGTTTCTACACATTTGCAACCCAAATTCTCGACCTGTGAAATTTTTTATATGATACTGTCACTGTAATGCAAACTGGTGTCGTAAATATTTCAGTAAGAAAGTTAAGTGACCACCTTCACGTAATGAGTTGTGGGCACCCAGGTGCATGACAGTCGCCTTGAAAAAAGCCATTAGTGTGTGCCTTTCAGAGGCACAGGTGGAGAAAAAAAGGGGCCATTATCCTTGCTATTGACATTCCTTTGTAGAAAGCATCGCAAATACGACACGCTCAAACTTGAAAACATATGATTACACTGTGGAGCTCTTAATTTACGATATTTACTAAAATGCCTAATGAAATGATGAGAAACATTTTTCATCTATTGTCTTTCTAGTTGAGAGAATTTTTTTTCCCTTTGGAGACGCCATTTGCCTAGTGAATGACGTTTCATATGTTGCTTTATATATATATATGCTCATTTTGCTTAATATCAAGTTTCTAGCTGCACTGCAGCATTGGTTAAATTTAATAGATGTACTAATATCACTATTTTCTGTCTACAGACCCAGTAAAGAGTACGTTTATGATGTACTTTCTTAGAAAAAAGAGCACAAATAATCATTTCCCTTCACAAGATTTGCATACATAATTTTCTTTTCAACTACTTGGTAATATTTCTTGTAGAATAAGTTGTGGTGCACCACTTTAATTACATAGACATTAAGATGTGAACATACATTTCCCTTGTCTGCATTGTTGTCTTTAGTGTAATATTTTTTCTGCTTGAGCTATGTCATGTTTAGATATAAGTTATTGCATTTGCTGCTGCTGTTTGCCAGGCATAATGCTACTAAATTTCACTTTACATTACTCTGTTAAGCCAGTTTTACTACTGATTTATTTTTCTTGTTGCTGCACATTGGCTCATATTAGTTGTAATGTTGCATTTCCTGCTTGCTTTGCCAGTTGGCATTTTTTATTGTTGCTGTTTGTGTTGATTGTTTTGCGCTGCTGCATTACCTCGTCCCTTAGTTTAGTACATGAGCTCAGTAGATTTAAGTTAGCTTAAGAGGGGGTAGACTATATAAGAGAACGAGCTGTGATGAATTGGAAGAAATGCATTGAGAAGCTATAAGAAAATGGTTTGGTCAAAAAAGTATTTTGAAAGAGGATATGAACAAAAAAGTAGGGTTTAGGGACAACAGGTTTAGGTAGGATTTTCTTGGAAATAAATGATGAGGTAAGATAATGAAAAATAAATAATGAGGTAAGAAATATGTGAACATATAAATACAGAAAGCATGCTTGGATACGATTTTTTTGGTGGAAACAAATGTTGAAATAAGAGGAAAGATATATGGAATGAAGTTTTGGGGTGGACTGCAGTACCAAATGTCACACTGAAAACAAACCCTGTCCTGTATTTTTGTGTTATTACACTATGTGAATTTGTGTTCTCCCATCTTAATGTGTTTAGCTAATAAGAGTTATGTTGTAGAATTTTTCTGATAATATGTTATTTTCTTTGTAAAGATGTTTAAACATTATTTATTCCATTCTGTTTTAACACTCATGTGTGAAGTTGATGTTTCGAAAGTTATTCTGATCTTTTATGTATGTACTCATCTCATAATTCCTGTAACACTGATGTATATGTTATTTCGATTCTTTTGTAAAGCCTGTACTACAAATGTTATCTGTATTGTTATGTTCTTTAATGATGTATTTTGTACCTTTGTAATTGTATTCTTATGTTGTAAAATTGTAATTGACACCAGTTCATCATGTTACTAACTTGTAAGTTCCATTTCACTGCACACATTTCTGTTGGTCATAGTATATGGACAATATGTGGGAAGTAGGGAGCGATAGTGTTTGCACATGTGTTAATAATTCAGCAAGGGACTGGATAACAGCATTGCTGGTTCTAAGGACAATTCCAAAAACTTTGTGAGTGCACAAGTGGTGGTTATGGACTTGCTATATTATCCACAAGACTCTCCAATGGTGATTGTGCACCTGCACAGTCACAACAGATGGCTGCTGGCCATCTCTACAAGGACTACAGTGGGTCTGCTTCTTTGATGATCCACCAATACCATTATTTCTACAAGGACTACAGTGGGTCTACACCTTTGCTGACTCACCAGTACCATTCTTTCTACAAAGACTGCAGTGGGTCTGCACCTCTGGTGGCCCACCAATAACATACTATCTACCAGGACTACAGTGGGTCTGCTCTGTGATGACCCACCTACCAATATTCTTCATAACTTCGACTGACTCTACTGTGGGTTTGCTCTGGTGTGGCCCATTACCTGTCTGCATGTCGAGAGTCAGCACTGTCTTACCGATGGAAGGACAACACTACTTCTTCAAGACTTCATGGAAATCCACTACTTACGTGTGAATTTTCTTTTACTGCTCAGACTTTGAGAAAAACACTGCAATTTTACTGTGATGAATGATCAGGACTGTCATAATGGACTGTGAGAAAATTTTAGCTTTTGACCAACATTGTATCAATAAGTGTGTGCATTTGATATCTTTGTTATTGTAATTATGAAAAATTTTATCAAATTATTATTGGCCACTGCCCAAAACATTAGTAAAATTTTTTTGTAGGGAGCATGGGGGCTATGTAAGTAGGCTGTTCATGTTTTCTTATTGGCAACGTTACGTAGCGCTCTGTATGAAAATCACTGGCTGTGCTGTGTGCAGTCTGTGGCTAGTTTGCATTGTTGCCTGCCATTGTAGTGTTGGGCACCTGTGGTCTAGCGGTTCTGGCGCTGCAGTCTGGAACCGCGGGACTGCTGCGGTCGCAGGTTCGAATCCTGCCTCGGGCATGGGTGTGTGTGGTGTCCTTAGGTTAGTTAGGTTTAAGTAGTTCTAAGTTCTAGGGGACTTATGACCTAAGATGTTGAGTCCCATAGTGCTCAGAGCCATTTTTTTTTTGTTGGGCACCTGGATGTGAACAGCGCGTAGTGTTGCACAGTTGGAGGTGAGCCGCCAGCAGTGGTGGATGTGGGGAGAGTGATGGCGGAGTTTTGAAATTTGTAAGACTGGATGTCATGAACTGCTATATATATATTATGACTTTTGAACACTAGTAAGGTAAATACATTGTTTGTTGTCTATCAAAATCTTTCATTTGGTAACTATGCCTTCAGTAGTTTGAATCTTTTATTTAGCTGGCAGTAGTGGCGCTCGCTGTATTGCAGTAGTTCGAGTAACGAAGATTTTTGGTGAGGTAAGTGATTTGTGAAAGGTATAGGTTAATGTCAGTCAGGGCCATTCTTTTGTAGGGATTTTTGAAAGTCAGATTGCGTTGCGCTAAAAATATTGTGTGTCTATTTAAACACAGTCATGTATAATTTTTCTAAGAGGACGTTTCACCTGTATTTTACCCCCGCCACCTTCAGAATTTGAAAGAGAGTATTCCAGTCAACATTGTCAAAAGCTTTCTCTAAGTCTACAAATGCTAGAAACGTAGGTTTGCCATTCCTTAATCTTTCTTCTAAGATAAGTCATATAGTCAGTATTGCCTCATGTGTTCCAGCATTTCTACAGAATCCAAACTGATCTTCCCCGAGGTCGGCTTCTACCAGATTTTGCATTCGTCATAAAGAATTCGCTTTAGAATTTTCCATCCGTGACTTATTAAACTGATTGTTCGGTAATTTTCACATCTGTCAACACCTGCTTTCTTTGGGATTGGAATTATTATATTCTCCTTGAAGTCTGAGGGAATTTCCGTCTCATACATCTTGCTCACCAGATGGTAGAGTTTTGTCGGACTGCCTCTCCCAAGGCTGTCAGTAGTTCTAATGGAATTTTGACTACTCCCAGGGCCTTGTTTCGACTTAGGTCTTTCAGTGCTGTGTCAAACTCTTCACGCAGTATCATATCTCCCATTTCATCTTTATCTACATCCATAATATTGTCCTCAAGAACATCGCCCCTGTATAGACCCTCTATAAGTCCTTCCACCTTTCTGCTTTCCCTTCTTTGCTTAGAACTGGGTTTCCATCTGAGCTCTTGATATTCATACAAGTGGTTCTCTTTTCTCCAAAGGTCTCTTTAATTTTCCTGTAGGTAGTATCTAACTTACCCCTCGTGAGATAAGCCTCTACATCCTTACATTTGTCCTCTAGCCATCCCTGCTTAGCCATTTTGCACTTTCTGTCATTTTTGAGACGTTTGTATTCCTTTTTGCCTGCTTTATTTTCTGCATTTTCTCCTTTCATCAATTAAATTCAGTATCTCTTCTGTTACCCAAGGATTTCTACTAGTCCTCGTCTTTTTACCTACTTGATCCTCTGCTGCCTTCACCAATTCATCCCTCAGAGCTACCCATTCTTCTTCTACTGTATTTCTTCCCCCCATTCCTGTCAGTTGTTCCCTTATGCTCTCCCTGAAACTCTGTACAACCTCTGGTTCTTTCAGTTTATCCAGGTTCCATCTCCTTAAATTCCCACCTTTTTGCAGTTTCTTCAGTTTTAAGCTACAGTTCATAACCAATAGATTGTGGTCAGTGTCCACATCTGCCCCTGGAAATGTCTTAAAATTTAAAACCTTGTTCCTAAATCTCTCTCTTACCATTATATAATCTATCTGAGACGTTCTAATATCTCCAGAGTTCTTCCATGTATACAACCTTCATTCCAATCTATACAAACGATTTAGAAGAGAATGTGAGCAGTCATTTTAGATTATTTACAGATGCTGCTGACATTTACCGTGTCGTAGATTCATCAGATGATGAGAACCAATTGCAAAGTGATTTATACAAGGTATCTTTATGGTACGAAAAGTGGCAATTGGCTCTAAATAATGAAAAATATGAAGTCATCCAAGTGAATACTAAAAGGAATTCACTGAATTTCGGTAACACAGTAAATCATACAAATCTAAAGGGAGTGAACTGAACTAAATACTTAAGAATTATAGTTACGAATACCTTAAACTGGAACTATCACATTGACAACGTTGTGGTGAAAGTTCCAAAGACCGCAATTTGTTGGCAGAACACTCAGAAGAGGCAACAGGTCCACTAATCAGACTGCCTACACTACACCTTGCGTCCTCCTCTGGAGTATTGCTGACGGTGTGGGATCCGCATCAAATAGGACTGATGGGAGACATCGAAAAAATTTAAAGAAGGGCAGCTTGTTCTTTATTATCTCGAAATAGGGGAGAGAGTGTCGTGAAAATGATACGTGAGTTGGGGTGGAAATCATTAAAACAAAGATGTTTTTGATTGCGGCGGGATCTTTTCACGAACTTTCACCACCTTTCTCCTCGGTATACGAAAATATTTTGTTGGCGCCCACCTATATAAGGAGAAATGATCACTGTAAAAAAATGAGAGAAATGAGAGCTCGCACTGAAAGATGTAACTCTTCGTTCTTCCCGCGCTCTGTTCGAGAGAGGAACAGTAAAGAAATAACTTGAAGTTAGTTCGATGACCCTCTCACAGGCACGTAAGTGTGAAACGCAGAGTAGTCATGTAGCTATCTATGTATAAGATATTCCTCCTTCAGTTGAGATGTCCCTATCCTTCCAGGAATTCCCCACTCGCGAGCAATAGTCTCAAACTTTCCATGCTACCTGAGATGATGATTGGATACTCCAAACGACCTCTTGTCGAGGAACCGTCGTTCTGGAAAACTGTTTAGATACAAGCGCTGAGCGTCACTACTGTTACATCTGTTAATCCGTACATCAAATGGGCATCTGCCAACTCCGCATGTGGGGACACTTCCATTGCGCTGTACCGGACGCTACGTGAATGATGCACCTCAGGCAGTTGCCTCTACGTGGTTACGCAGTTGGGGATGATCACTGAAAAATACATTACTGGCCATTAAAATTGCTACACCAAGAAGAAATGCAGATGACAAACGGGTATTCATTGGACAAATATATTATACTAGAACTGACATGTGTTTACATTTTCACGCAATTTGGGGGCATAGATCCTGAGAAATCAGTACCCAGAACAACCACCTCTGTCCGTAATAATGGCCTTGATACGCCTGGGCATTGAGTCAAACAGAGCTTGGATGGAGTGTACAGGTACAGCTGCCCATGCAGCTTCAACACGATATCACAGTTCATCAAGAGTAGTGACTTGTGTATTGTGACGAGCTAGTTGCTAGGCCACCATTGACCAGACGTTTTCAGTTGGTGAGAGATCTGGAGAATGTTCTGGTCAGGGCAGCAATCGAACATTTTCTGTATCCAGAAAGGCCCGTACAGGACCTGCAACATGCGGTCGTGCATTATACTGCTGAAATGTAGGGTTTCGCAGGGATCGAATGAAGGGTAGAGCCACGGGTCGTAACACATCTGAAATGGTATGTCCACTGTTCAAAGTGCCCTCAGTGCGAACAAGAGGTGACCGAGACGTGTAACCAATGGCACCCCATACGATCACGCCGGGTGATACGCCAGTATGGCGATGACGAATACACGCTTCCAATGTGTGTTCTCCACAATGTCGCCAAACATGGATGCGACCATCATGATGCTGTAAAAAGAACCTGGATTCATCCGAAAAAGTGACGTTTTGCCATACGTGCAGACAGGTTCGTCATTGAGCACACCATCGCAGGCGCTCCTGTCTGTGACGCAGCGTCAAGGGTAACCGCAGCCATGGTCTCCGAGCTGATAGTCCAACGTCGTCGAACTGTTAGTGCAGATGGTTGTTGTCTTGCAAACGTCCCCATCTATTGTGTCAGGGATCGAGACGTGGCTGCACGATCCCTTACAGCCATGCGGATAAGATACCTGTCATCTCGACTGCTAGTGATACGAGGCCGTTGGGACCCAGCACGGCATTCCGTATTACCCTCCTGAACCCACCGATTCCATATTCTGCTAACAGTCATTGGATCTCGATCAACGCTAGCAGCAATGTCGCGATACGATAAACCACAATCGCGATAGGCTACAAACCGACCTTTATCAACGTCGGAAACGTGATGGTACGCATTTCTCCTCCTCACACGAGGCATCACAACAACGTTTCACCAGGCAACGTCGGTCAACTGCTGTTTGTGTATGAGAAATCGGTTGGAAACTTTTCTCATGTCAGCACGTTGTAGGTGTCGCCACCGGCGCCAACCTTGTGCGAATGCTCTGAAAAGCTAATTATTTGCATATCAGAGCATCTTCTAACTGTTGGTTAAATTTCGCGTCTGTAGCACGTCACCTTCGTGGTGTAGCGGTTTTAATGGACAGTAGTGTATTATTTCATCTACCCAATGCTGGCGAAACAACAGGAATAAGAAGAATTGAAATGTCCCTACATAACGTAATATTCTGGCTGCGAGTACCAGCCATGATGCGCTACCGTAATTGAGACGACAACGCTCTTTGCTGTGACGACAACGCTCTTTGTTGTTGGGGATAAGAAATGGCTATTCGAGATTTTTTTTGGGCCAGATAAGTTTGCATATAGACGTAATTTGAAGTGAGAGGAGATACAACTTGTAATCGCAATTACCAAAAATAAGAATTTCTCTTATGAAAAAGAAGGTAAATATCGTCTACGAACTTTTATACGATGTTGGATCCCCGGCCCTTCGTAACAACTATTAGTGTGTTTAGCAATACAGTGCATAGTGATTTCTTCGCAAATTAACAATACTGAGCGAATCTGCTACTATCACGGTCCGAACGACGCGCAATATTTCGCCGTCAGCTCGTGTTTTCTAGACGTTCCCTAAGCGGCCAGTTTGTTAGTCAGAAGATACCACACTGCCACTGTTGTTTAACCTTCTCATTCTGAAAGTGTTTCCAGAAAATCTTACGGCGACTGTGAGTACTTTAGCTGCTAAGAGAGACGGAGTCTTCATCGCGAGTTGTAGCGGTTTTCTCCGACTTTGCCTGGCGTTCCCTGTGAACCAAAGAAACGGAAACCTCCGACCGCCAACTCATCCTTTCCCTACACGTTCTCTCTTTACAGCAGCCACGAAGAAATCATAATCATCTATGGTCAATTTTTTTTTCACTGATAACTGAATATCTTAGACGGGCAAAGAAAAAATTTTAAATGTAGGCGTCTAGGCAAAAAAAAAAAAATCAAAAGAGAGTTTAAATGCAGTACCTGTCTGATTTGTGTCAAAGTCAAAGGTCAGATTAGTTAATTAATTAATTTTCCTTTTTTTAAAGATGTAGCAATTCATTTTACATTACTATACAAGCGATTAAGTGAGTCGTCAAAACATTACCTTCGTTCCATTCTAATGACAAACACTGGCGACGAAGTAAGAATTACAACTTACTGTACATACTAACCAAACGTAACCAAGAACGTATTTTGAACATTTCATGTGAGACAATGTTTTATGTAGTTCTGGCTCGTTCTGTTAGAATTATATTTCCCATGATTAATGTGAATATGGAGAGGAGTAGAAAATGAGCTCTAACGTGAACAGTTTCAGTGTCTTTCCCCCTTTCTCTCCATAAACATAGACGAAGTTTCTGAGGATTTTTGTGGTGGAAAGGGATCGATGTAGCTTTTCAGTGTGAATTCAGTCTTTAAGAAAAAGTTTAACAACGTACCTCCATTAGAATATCATCAGAAGTATGTAACTAGAGAAAAATATCCCACCTTTAATAGGCATGCTGTTCTTTTCTCGTCATTTTCTGGCATCGAGCAAGTAGCTACAAGAATCAAACATGATAAGTGCATAACGCGATCTCGAATCGGTGACACTCATAACAAGGTGTTGACAGTTGCAATTTTAAAATAACTAAATAAAGTATTGCTCGTATGACGTCTTTTATAATACGAGGGCTCTTCGGAAAGTAAGTTCCGATCGGTGGCGAAATGGTAACCACTGCGAAAATCCGATGAAGTTTTAGACAGATGTGTTTGGTAGTGTCTCGAGTATGCCCGACGATCGTAGCACGGCGCTCTTTTCAACTCTGATAGCACAGTGAGCACTTAAAGATGCCTAGAAAATAATGTCTCCTGCCAAGTATGAGGACCTGGTGAGAGATTTCGCCTGATGTCCTGCAGCCCACATTACATAACTGCCATGCGTTTCCTTCTTCATGACAATTCTCGGCCGCACTCTGCAGTGGCAAAAAAGATCCTCCTGCAGCGTTTCCGATGGGAAGTGTTTGATCATCCACAATATAGCCCGTAATTTGGTCTTCCTGACTTTCAGCTCTGCTCAAATGAACCGATAGCTATGAGGATCACATTTTGGCACAGACAACGAGCTGTAGACGACCGTAGAGGACTGGTGGAAAGCACAGACGGCAGTCTTCTGATGTGTTGGTAAATGTGCCAACACCTTGTAGATAGAGGCGGCCTAAATGCACGCTATCTAACGCAGACGGGCGTGAATTCTGGAACAGGATAAGTAGTGAATTCTAATAAGACAAGTATGCAGCTCCTCGAATACTTATCTTTTATTCTTGTTGTATACATCGTTCTTCTTGTTGAGACATTTCATACGATAACTTTCAAACTATGTAAGGCTAATGGAGCCTTGGTAGGTCGTAGCCATGGACTTAGCTGAAGGCTATTCTAACTGTCTCTCGGCAAATGAGAGAAGGCTTCGTCAGTGTAGTCGCTAGCAAAGTCGTCGTACAACTGGGGCGAGTGCTATTCCGTATCTCGAGACCTGCCTTGTGGTGGCGCTCGGTCTGCGATCACACAGTGGCGACACGCGGGTCCGACATGTACTAAATGGACCGCGGCCGATTTAAGCTACCACCTAGCAAGCGTGGTGTCTGGCGGTGACACCACATCTTCTATGACGAGGTATTAGAAAGTTGGTACAAAAAATGGTTCAAATGGCTCTGAGGACTATGGGACCTAACATCTGAGGTCATCAGTCCCCTAGAAGTGAGAACTTCTTAAACCTAACTAACATAAGGACATCACACACATCCATGCCCGAGGCAGGATTCGAACCTGCGCCCGTAGCAGTCGCGCGGTTCCAGACTGAAGCGCCTAGAACTGCTCGGCCGAAAGTTGGTACAAGGCTACGACATATGCCTAAGCCGGAGCAGCGGCTATGTAGAAAAGCAGCTGTAAGTTGTAGCTAACTATTGCAAATAAAACATTTTTGATTTTCGCAGTGGTTTCCGTTTCGCGACCGATCGGAGCTTTTCCGAATAGCCCTTATACGCATCTAGCAACTAACAGCCGAATCCAAAAATGTCAGTTAACTTTAAGAATTTCTTAATAATGTAGTTTTCCTGCTCATTAATAAACAAGAATACGTACAGAACCAGTAATATTTTAACGTGTGCTTAATTTTAATTGACGCGATGAATTTGGCCGCTTATCTCGCGGGCACAGGCGTAAGTAGCGCAGCCACTGCAGGGCTTAAAGACGTGATAGGGGGAGTGAGTTATTGTTTGTCTTCAAAGTTCTGACAACTCACGCGAGAACACGACTCGGACCGACCATATAGGAAATTTTGTCCGCAGTTGCGAACGTGAACCACCTTCGACTATATGCTGCAATGACTATAATGAAAATTCGTGCCGGAGCGGGACTCGAATTTTGATTTCCCTTTTTCCGCGAGTGCTCGCCTGAACCGCTTCGGCCATCCGAACACGAATCATGGCCAGATCCAAACTTCCATGTCTCGTTCGTTGCATATATTCCCGTCCAGAAAGGGCATATTTATTGAGAGTCGAAGGCCTGGTGCCGCGCGGGATTAACTGAGCGGTCCAGGGCGCTGCAGTCATGGACTGTGCGGCTGGTCCCGGCGGAGGTTGGAGTCCTCCCTCGAGCATGGGTGTGTGTGTTTGTCCTTAGGATAATTTAGTTTAAGTAGTGAGTAAGCTTAGGGACTGATGACCTTACAGTTAAGTTCCGTAAGATTTCACATACATTTTTCAAAATTAAATGAAGGCCTGGTATTGGTGAATAAATACGAATTAGCAGTGCCTGTTTTAAGCAGAGTGCGATGCAGTGTTCCTGTGGACATGGATGCATAAGTGCAATGTGGTTCGAGTCCCAGTGCGGCACAAATTTTCACTGTTGTCGTTCCTATATACAGCCGAAGGTGGTTCATATCCGCAAATGCGAATACATTTCCTTTGTTTCTTAATAGCTGTAGTCGCTGCAGAGCTTGTTCAACACGGGTGCTGCTATGTCGTGTCGTATCGTTCAGCTGCTATCAATGTTACAGATTTAGACACACAGGTGGCATGGATTCGTGGGTGCACATTACAGACACGGTCGACTTCAGATGTGCTACTGATCTGTAGCAAGGAACATTAAATTAAGGCTGTTGTAAAACAAAGCAATAAGTAAAAGCAAAATGACATTACAAACTTTTCACAACATTGCTGTCATCTCATATTGCACAACGCATAAAATATAGTCACAATCACTGTTATTTACCAGTTAATCATCCGCTCACGTAGATAACAAAAATGGTTCAAATGGCTCTGAGCACTATGGGACTTAACTTCTGAGGTCAGCAGTCCCCTAGAACGTAGAACTACTTAAACCTAACTAACCTAAGGACATCACACCCATCCGTGCCCGAGGCAGGATTCGAACCTGCGACCGTAGCGGTCGCGTGGTTCCAGACTGTAGCGCCTAGAACCGCTCGGCCACCCCGGCCGGCGGCACTTAGATAACACAACAACACTTTGTCGGGCAGTGTCACGTCTTTAGCGTCGCCAAAGGGACAGCAATCTGAAACGGAGGTAAGCCGGCACGAAGGGTTCCCGATGTTGCCGAATTTGCAATTTGAACGATCAGTGCTTGGGTCCCAGCGAATCTTTTCTTTTTTTCGTCAGTTCGGATTGGTTCGATGCGACCACGAATTCCCCTCGTATGCCAACCTTTTCATCTCAGAGTAGCTCTACCAACATACGACAGCAATTATTTGCTGGTAGAATTCCAGTCTCTGTCTTCCTCCACATTTTTTTTTCCGCTGTAGTTCCTTTTAGTACCATGGAAGTTATTTCTTGAAGTCTTAAGACATGTCCTATCGCCTTGTCCTTTCTTGTCAGTGTTTTCCATATACTCCTTTCCTCTTTGATTCTACAGAGAACCTCCTCATTCCTTACCTTATCAGTTCACCTAACTCAACCACAACTACGCTTGTTCAACACTGGTGCTGCTATGTCGTGTCGTACCGTTCAGCTGCTATCAATGTTACAGATTTAGACACACAGGTAGCATGGATTCGTGGGTGCGCACTACAGAGACGGTTGACGTCAGATGTGCTACTGATATGTAGCAAGGAACAACTCAAAGTGTCCCATTCTCTTCTCTTTCGGTTTCCCTACAGTCCATGTTTCACTACCATACAGTGCTACTCCAGACGTACGTTCTCAGAAGTTTCTTCGTCAAATTAAGACCTATATTTGATACTAGTAGACTTTTCTTGGCTAGGAATGCCCTTTTTGCGTGTGCTTGCCTGCCTTTTAAGTCCTCCTTGTCCCGCTCGTCATGTGTTGTTTTGCTGAATTCATAAACTTCATCTACTTCGTGGTCACCAATTTTGATTTTAAGTTTCTCTCTGTTCTCATTTCTGCTACTTCTCATTACCTTCGACTTTCTTCGGTTTACTCCTCCATATTCTGTACTCATTAAACTGTTTATTCCATTCAACACATCCTGTAATTCTGCTTCACTTTCACAGGCGATAGCAAAGTCATCAGCAAATAATATCATCGATATCCTATCAGCTTGAATTTTAATCTCACTCTTGATATTTTCTTTTATTTCCGTCGTTACTCCTTTGATGCATAGATTGAACACGAGGGACGAAAGACTGCATCCCTGTCTTACACCCTTTTTAATCAGACTACTTCAGTCTTAGTCTTCCACTCTTATTGTTCCCCCTTGTTTCTTGTACATATTGTGTATCACCCGTCTTCCCCTATAGCTTTTTCTCGCAATTCCAAACATCTTGCTCCATTTTACATCGTCGAGTTCTTTTTCCTCGTCGACAAACCCTATGAATGCGTCTTGATTTTTCTTCAGTCTTGCATCCATTATCAACGGCAACCTTTCCTAAAGTCAAACTGATCGTCATCTAACACATCCTCAATTTTCTTGTCCATTCTTCTGTATATTATCCTTGTCAGCAACTTGGATACATGAGATGTTAAGCTGATTGTGTGATAATTCTCGCACTTGTCAGCTCTTGCAATCTGCGGAACTGTGTGGATGACGCTTTTCCCGAAAGTCTGATGGCATATTCCAGTCTCATATACTCTGCACACCAATATGAATAGTCGTTTTGTTGCCACTTTCTCCAATGATTTAAGAAATTCCAGTGGCTGTTTTCTCTCCCTTCTGCCTTATTTGATCTTAAGTTTTCCAGAGTTCTTTTAAATTCTGATTCTAATACTGAATCCCCTATATCTTCCCTACAGACTCCTCTTTTTTCTTCTATCATGTCATCCGACAGGCCCTACCCCTCATAGAGGCCTTCATTGATTTCAGTGACTTCTGTATTCCTTCCACCTATTCTCTCGCTCCTCTGCAATTAACAATGGAATTCTCATTGAACTCTCAGTTTTACTGTCCTTGCTTTTAATTTCACCGAAGGTTGTTTTGACATAACTGTATACTGAGTCAGTCCTTCCAATAATCATTTCTTTTTTGATTTCTTCACATTTTTCATGTAATCATTTCCTCTTAGCTTCCCTGAACTTCATTCCTAAGTGATTTGTATTTCTGTGTTCCTGAATTTCCATGAACATTTTTGTACTTCCTTCTTCCGGCTATCAACTGAAGTATTTCTTCTATTATCCACGGTTTCTTCGCAGTTAGCTTCTTAGTGCCTATGTTTTTCTTTCCAACTTCTTTGAGTCCCTTTTCAGAGACGTTAATTCCTCTTCAACTGAACTCCCTACTGAGCTGTTCATGAGCTCATTATCTATAGCCCCAGCCAACTTCAAGTGTATATCTTCATTCCTTAGTGCTTCCGCATCCTATTTCTTTGCGCAGTGTTTCTTCCTGATTAGTCTCTTAAACTTCAGCTTACTCTTAATCATTATTAAATTGTGGTCTTAGTGCATATCTGTACCTGGATACGCCTTAGAATCCAATATCTGATTTCGGAATCTCTGCCTGACCATGATGTAATCTAATTGAAATCTTCACGTATCTTCCAGCTTTTTCCAAGTATACTTCGTCCTCTTGTGATTCTTGAACAGAATACGCGCTGTTACTAGCTGAAATTAACTGCAGAACTCAGGAATGAGAGAAGTCTTATTCCTGCCACGAAGCCCGTATTCTCCTGTAACCCTTTCTTCTACTCCTTCCCCTACAACCGCATTCCAGTCCCCCATGATTATTAATTTTTCACCTCCCTTTAAGTACCCTCATATACTTTCTTTATCTCTTCACCTCCTGCTTGCGATGTCGGCATGTATACCTGAACTATTATTGTTGGTGATGGTTTGCTGTCGATTCTGATGAGGAGAACATTTATCGCTGAACCCTACGCAGCAGCTCACTTTCTGCCCTACCTTCCTATTCGTAACGAATGCTGCTCTCGTTATATCACTTTCTGCTGTGTTGGTATTACCCTATACTCATCTGACCAGAAGTCCTTGTCTTCTTCCCACTTCACTTCACTGTCCCCCATTATATCTAGATTGAGCCTTCGCAGTTCCCTTTACAGATTTCCTAACTGCCCTACCATGATCGAACTCCTTACATTTCACACCCAGACTTATAGAACGTTATTTTTACTTCCTCAAACGAGGAACGCTCATTAAATTTAGCTCCCCTTCGTACATCTTCATTTTATCGTTACGTTGACGACACGTTTACTGTCTGCCCACACGGTGTAGAAGCTCTAGAGCACTTACAGGAACATACGAACAGCATACACCCAAACATCCACTTCACTGTCGAGACAGAGAAAGAGGGTACGCTGCCGTTTTGGATGTTCTGGTACAACGAAAGTCAGATGAACGTCTCGGCCAACCAGTATACCGCAAGTCGACGCACACTGATTTTTGCTAAGCTGCCAAATTTTTCACCATCCAGTATAGAAGAGAGCGGCCTTAAATACATTGGTACACAGAGCAAAAACCGTTTCTGACGAAGATCACTTGGATTCCGAAAACAATCATCTGATGGATGTGTTCCGTAAGTACGGCTATGGGTCACGTGATATCAAATCAGCATTGAACAAGTAACGGAAACGCGAAAATGTTGAACATTCAAGCGATGAGTCACCGTTTGTATTCCTTTCCTTCTGCGGCGCTACACCCAGCAAAATAAGCGGAGTCCTAGGAAGATGAGGTATGAGATCTGTTTTCTGACCTCCTAAGAAGATAAAGCAGATGCTACGCCCTGTGAAGAACAGTCTCGTCCTCAGGATTCCTGGAATTTGGAACATCCCATGTGAATGCGGAAGCAATTACGTTGGTCATTTCATCTGCACTGTTTCCGACTGGAGCGCAGAACATCAGCGGCATATTAAAAATTGTGAGCTGGAGAAATCCGCATATGCTGACCATAGCCTCATAGACACGAAATACTGTTTGGCGAAACAAAGGTCTTCTCCCAAGCTCCCATATACTGGGACTCTATAATTAAAGAAGGTGTAGAACTTAGAATGTGTGAGAAACATTCAACCGTGACAGGGGTACAATCTTGGCGGTACATGGAAACGAGGTCTCGATGCAGAGAAGAACCATAGATATTCACTCCAAAGTTTACTCTCTGGTGGCAGTGGTGGCGCCACTAGCGCAGACGTTGACATCATTAGCGACATTATGACGTAACAACCGACCAATCAGAAGCCTTTTTTAGGCTATATAAGGCCACTACAAGAGCGATTTCGACCAAAACTGCAAGAACCCCCCACCTCCGCCATTATAAAGCCTCCCACTTCCTTAAACAGTGTCCTAACCTCGCCTCTCCTCTTTCCTGCTACATTTGCAACGAACGCCACCCCACCTATTCCTCCAAATGCAAAGCCAAACCCCCTCCCACCAACTCTGAGCTCACTGTCCCCATTCATCCCATCGACCAGCCCATCCACCCTAACAATTCCTTCTGCCCTCCCACTATGGCTGAAGACATCACCAGTTCCTGACCATCGTCCTGCAGGACATCCACCCCTTCCAACGCCCCCACACCCTTCAGGAGATTTCTCTTGCTGCCCGCTCTGTTTTCTATTTGAATACCTACGGCACCTACTCCCACAACCAGTCCTACTTTACCTTCACCCGCCTAGACACCCTCGTTTAAGTCCCTCTCCCCTCCCCAGCTTCCTTCCCCCCCTCCAACCTCCTGGTGCGTCAACAGTATCTTCTCCTCTACCTAAACATTCGCTCCCTCCCTTTCAACAAATAACTCTTCATGAATACCCTATCCCAGCACCAGGTCGACTCCTTCATCCTTAATGAATCCTTCCTCCAACCTCATCCTGTTGTGCACACCTCTCCCTATCTCCTTCACTGCACCAACAATCCCCTTCCCCTCACCCGAGGTGGGGTCGCTGTCAGCATCCCACAACCCCTACTCAATGATCTGACTGAACACCTTCTCTCATCATCTTTTTTCCCTCCCTCACCGTCACCTGTGCCACTATCTATATCCATCTCGCAGCTCCTCTCCCCTATGACTTCATTTCCCATGTTGACAATACCTACTCAACCTATGTGATTGCTGCCAACCTCAGCATCCACAGCCATGATCCTGCCACCCTTCGGTGGTGGCATGAGTTTCTTGCCACCCTCCATGGTGACCTTGTTCCTCTCCCACAACACACCCATCCTGAAAGTAACTCCACCCTGGATGTTATCCTCTCTTCACCCAACTTTGGCCATATCGCTACGGACATCCTTGATCCCATTGGTAGTGACCACCTCCCCGTCCTTCTCACTGTCTGCTCTGCCCATGGCCCCTACAGTCCCCCACCCAGCTACCCCTCCAAAGTCCATAAATGACTACTGTTGTGCCAACTGGAATGCCTACCGGTAATCCATTGCCTCATGGGTTGACAGCCACTCCCTCACATTTCACCATACTGCTGACATCACCCATGCCTCTTCCTTCCTTCAGAAGACCATCACTGATGCTGTGGAGGCCCACGTTCCTACCAAACTCATCCAATCTCACCAGCCTACACTTCCTCCACAGGCTGTCCTTCTTTGTGAATCCTGCAGGCTCTACCGCTCCTTCCTCTGCACCCGTGACCGGTATACACTCATCTGCCACCGGCAATTACAGCAACACATCCAGAACCTCCTTACAGCAAAGAAATGCCAGGACTGGCGCCAGACATGCACATGCCTCAACTCCACCCTCCCTGTCAACTCCTCCAAGTACTGGTCAGCCTTCCACCACCTTACTGGTAGCCATCACATCCTCCATTACCCTATTCTCCATGACAATCGCCCCTTCCCTGACAGCCTCAGTAAGGAGCCAAACATGCACACGCCTTTGCTTCCCACCTGTCCGAGGTCTTCTCCATTCCTGACGATCTCCATTTTCATTACTCCCTCTTCACCACCGTCTTTGACTGCAGGGATACCTTTGTCCCACTGCTCGCTCCTAGTTTCCAGTACTTGGATAAATTACCTCCCTCAGACATCAACACTCCCATCACTGCACACGACATCACACTCGTCCTCCACTCCAAACGCAACACTGCCCCTGGTCATGATGGTCTCACCTACTGCCACCTCAAGGAATCCCTTTCATCCTTGCCAGCTGGTGTGGCCGAGCAGTTCTAGGCACTTCAGTCTGGAACCGCGTGACCGCTATGGTCACAGGTTCGAATCCTGCCCCAGGCATGGATGTGTGTGAAGTCCTTAGGTTAGTTAGGTTTAAGTAGTTCTAAGTTCTAGGGGACTGATGACTTCAGATGTTAAGTCCCATAGTTCTCAGAGCCATTTGAACCATTTGAACCTCTCGTCCTTCCTGGATGCCCTTGCTACCCTGTACAACATCCTCCTCTCCGCTGGCTTTTACTCTGACCTGTGAAAGACTTCCCGTGTCCTGCTGTTCCCTAAACCCAACAAACCTCTGTCTCACACCCCTTCCTATCGTCCCAAATGTCTCACCTCCATGTTCAGTAAGGTTTTCAAGTCCATCCTCTCCCACTGTATTCGTCGCCATCTTAACCAGCAACACCTCCTTCCCCTTACGCAGTGTGGCTTCCAGCCCCCCTTCTCAGCTGACGACTGGCTCCTTAACCTTACCAGTCATCTTTCTCTCCAACTTAACTCCCGTCGGTCCACTACCTTTGTTTCTCTCGACCTCCAGAACGCCTATGACCATGTCTGGCATCCCGGGCTCCTCTTCAAACTCCAGACCTATGCTCTCCCTATCAGTTTCGCCTGTCTCATTGCTTCCTTCCTCTCCTGTCGTCCCTACTAAGTAACTATCCACAGTTCCAACTCCCGTTCCTTCTATCCCACCACTGGCATGCTCCAAGGCTCCATCCTTTCCCCTATCCTCTATCTCCTGTGTACTGCGGATATGCCCAAATCTCCCCTGCTTGTTCATCTCCTCCAATTTACTGATGACACCGCCTTCCTGGACATTTATCCTATCCTTCAATGACCCCACCATACCCTCCAAACCTACACTGACCAGTTCACCACTTTTGCAACCATTATTCTTTCGTATCAACCCCTCCAAGATCCAGGCAATCATCACAGGCTGCACCACCTGCTCCTTCCATCTCTATGATTTCTATCTAACCATTTATGGTCGTCCTATCCACCTCACTCATATCGTAAATACCTTGCCCTCATGCTTGACTGCCACCTCACCTCAGCTCTCCACCTCCTTACCATCCAACACAAAGCCCACAACAGACTGTGTCTCCTGAAACTCCTGTCCAGCTGGGCATGGGGATTACTTCCTTCCACCATCCATCACACCTACAAATCCCTGATTTGCCCCATCCTTAGTTCTGCCAGTGTTCCTTGGATTTCCACCCCTCCCAGATTCTATAAAGCCCTCCAAATCCTAGAATGTCATGCACCCCATCTCACCTTCCATATCTGCCTTCCATCCCCCATGCGCATCTTCTATGACTTCATACCCTTCCCCCACCTTCTTCTTCTCCCTGAACACATCCACATCCTGTACACTGTCCGCCGACTCGATCCCCCCTCCCCCTTGTGTCTTCCTTCCCCTCCACCCCAGCGCACTGCCCCACCTTCACCATTTTGTCCCACCCTCTCTCCATCTTCACACCCTCCACCTCCATTCCCAACACAACTTCCAGAACCTACCCCTCCCAGACCATGAGCTTCGCCCTGACATCTACGCCTCCTGCCAACTTGACCCCAATTTCCTCCCCCCTGCTCCTCAGGGCTCCCTCTCCCCTCCCATTTCCTTCCCCTGAGTGGTTTCCCCTCCTACACACCCTCCCTCTCCTGAGCCCCCTTCTGTGTCTCTGCACTCCCTCCTACCTTGTCTTCCCTCTTCATCTCCTGCCCCGCCCATCTCCTGTCACTTAGTGTGTCTCCTACCCCCCTTTTTCCTCTTCCTCCCATACCCTCAGGCCCCCAACACACCTTCCTCCCCTCTTGTTACCTCCTCTCCAACCTCCAGTCCCTTGGCAGATCCCTCCCAGTGGTTTTTATTCCTCATGAGTGTTCCGTCATTTCCAGTGCCTTTTTTTTATGTGTCTCGCTCCACTGTGTGATTCTTATACTGTGACTTTTGACTTGTGTTTGACTCCAGTGATTTTAAGTGCACAACGAATTGCTAGCTGTGTTCTCTTAACTGTCAACTTTTTAACTGTCCCACAGTGCATGTATTAGTGTATATTTTAACTCCCATCATCTCCATTTGCTGCCTTTTTTATGTCCCCCTTTATCCCCCCTTTTTATGTAAGAGTTCCCCTTTCATGTATCTTTCAAAAGCCGTTTGGCTGAATGGCAGTGGACTGTGCTGCTGCCAGACCTGCCCTGCCCGTATCGGGCAGGGGCATGAAATTACAATAAAGAAAGAAAAAGAAGCGATTCTGATGGTCAATTGTTCCTGACGATAACGATAGTGAAGTCGTCAGAAGCTCGAGGTTTTGCCATGATTTGATACAACAAGAAGGCCAAGAATATTTTATACAGTCTAGGTAGATGTGTAGTGCATAATTTTTTTACTTTGCTTTCTCAAATATCACTATTGTGTATTGTACATTGTGACAAGCAGCTAGAGCCTACCACCAAGTTCTTCTACAGTTTGTACTGGGTCGTCATACTCATACAATTGCATACAACCCCTAAGGGAAAAATCAATAATAGTTACAGCCAACATTCGTACTGACCACAGAACAGAAACTCCCATTTGAATTCAGTAGTGTGTATATGTGTTCTTCACACTCTCACTAACATTAATATTCAAGTGCGATGGCACTCTACCACTTTGAAAGCACATCGTCTTGCAAACAACAGTAGGTACAGTCACCAACATTTGTGACAGTGCTCTTCGGAAGAACATTAAGAAATGGGCACCATTCAAACAAGACAGCAGCAAACCTGGTTCTCTCAGTTGTATTATTCCAACCTACAATTTGACACAGAAATAGTGCTCATAATCTGAGATGAGCTTGGTATATAAATTTTCATAACTCCTAATATGACAACACCACCAAAATTTAAAGTGGCCTCATATGTGAACAGTATAAGCAGTTGGAAATTCACCATTGGAATGCTGCACTGGATAATGCAGTAACTAGCTGAAATCTATGTTCAAAATTATTTCAACACATTACTTCCACAAACTGTACATGATAGTGCTGTAATTTCATTCCCACCAATGTTCTCGACACTTTATTCGTCCAAGTATACATTTCCAAGCTCAGGGTGCTTACTGATGAGTCATTTCATCATACTCATCATCATCATCTTTCAAAATTCTGTTGTACATACAATTCTTTTTTAAGAACCTTCACCACTTCTCTGTGGCTTGAATGACCCAGTTTTTTGTAAGTTTCTAGCCACACTTATAAATTTCTTCAGCTTAGGATCATGCCTGTTTCAATACTTTTATTTTCATGTGTGCTAGCCTTTCTGACCACTATATTCTGCTGCACCATATATTAAGTACATGGCTACTAGTTCCTATAGAGAGTAACATTCCTTCTTCAACAGTCAGTTGTTATCTGTGAACACTGATGAACTCCACGATTAGGAACAAAACATGTATCGAAAACACTGAGATTTTAGGAAGATTACAATTTTGTTTCCAGAAACTCAGCAACAGAATAAAAACATTAATTTAATGGAAATTTATTCATTTTGTATATTATTTTGCTTTATTTTATTATTTTTTTATTTGATTTATTTTCATGTTCCATAGATCCTTGATGAGAGCGTATCGCTACGATGTAGAATGTGTCAGATTATTACAGTAATAACCATATCTAAATGGTCACTAGGGTTACAAACTAAATCATATATAAATAGATACATAAGGTTCAAGTGTTTAAATAATAACACAAATTACAGTACTAAAAATGAATACGCAAAACAAATCATAAGTGTTACATTCTAATACACATAAAAAGCATTCTGTCATCAATTGATATGCCAGTGCTAACTAGTCAATTCTTATAGGAATGCTTAAAATTAAACACATTGCATTAATTGTTACACACTGTTAAAAAATTCCTGTAAAGAATAGAAAGAACTATTCATAACATAAAGTTTCAGCTGTTTTTTTAAGTTAGTTGTATCCCTAATGACTGGTTTAACATGAAATGAAAGTTTATTGTTTACTTTTATGCTTGAATAATATACTCCTTTCTGTACCAAGCTGAGATTTTTTATATATATCACACAATTTACAAAGCAAAGAGTGAATATCGTGAGCATGATACAAGAAGTGAACATGTTCACATCCCATATCATGCTCATGATATTCACTCTTTGTTTTGTAAATCGCATGATTATTGTTCACAAAGAAAAGTACTGAGATGGCATGTCAAGGATCCCAAGCTGTTTGAATAAGTTTCTACAAGAGCATCTGGGGTACACTCCAGCCACAATTCTGATGAATTTTTTCTGTGCAATAAAGACTTTTTTAGTTCATAACTGTTTACCAAAAATGTGACGGCATATGTCATAAGTGAACAGGAATATCCTAGGTTTGCTAATTGTTTCCAAGTCCCTAACAGATAAAATGGAGTGAATGGCAAATACTGATGAATTTAATCTTTTACATAGGTCGTTGATGTAAAGTGATCAATTTATGTGATTGTTCATGTATAATCCCAGGAATTTGGAATACTCAACTCTCAATATTTCTTTGTAACCACATTTTATTTTAGTCTTGTCCTATTTTTTATTTACTGTTTGAAACTGAATGAATTAAGTCATGTTAAAATTGAGTGGCAGTGAACCAATCTAGAGCTTCTTTGAATACAATGGTTGCAGTGCTCTCTAGATTGTAGTTAAGTGTTTTGTTAATCATAATGGTTGTGTCATCACCAAACGAGGTGAAGTGTGCTTTTTGTATCATACAGCATCATTGATAAAGATGAGGAAAAGTAAGGGACCAAGCACGAAGCCGCGTGGCACTCCATACTTTATTATGCCGCAGTCAGAGCAGGCAGATTCCATTGCAGAATTGTTCATACTACCTTCTGCCTTCTGTCATCTAGATATGGTTCAAGCCACATCCTTACATTGCTGTTTAACCCATAGTGCCCAGCCTTAGTAACAAGAATTTTATGATTCACACAGCTGAATGCTTCAGACAGATGACAGAAGATTCCAACTGGTGACATTTTATTTTTTTATGGATTCAAGGAGTTCATTTATTTATTTATTTATTTATTTATTTATTTATTCTGTTTTCCTTCACTGCTTCCCCAGTGTCCAGTATTTATTTATTTAGCTGCTTATGATGTACGAGGTGCATTCAAGTTCTAAGGCCTCCGATTTTTTTTCTCCGGACTGGAAAGAGATAGAAACATGTGCATTGTTTTAAAATGAGGCTGCGTTCATTGTCAATACGTCCCATAGATGGCAGCACCGTACGGCAGATGGAATTTTACCGCCAGTGGCAAGAATGAGAACTGTTTTAAATACTTAAAATGGCGACATTTTCCTTACTTGAACAGCGTGCAATCATTCGTTTTCTGAATTTGCGTGGTGTGAAACCAATTGAAATTCATCAACAGTTGAAGGAGACATGTGGTGATTTAGTTATGGATGTGTTGAAAGTGCGTTTGTCGGTGCGACAATTTAATGAAGGCAGAACATCGTGTGACAACAAACCGAAACAACCTCGGGCTCGCACAAGCCGGTCTGACGACATGATCAAGAAAGTGGAGAGAATTGTTTTGGGGGATCGCTGAATGACTGTTGAACAGATCGCTTCCAGAGTTGGCATTTCTGTGGGTTCTGTGCACACAATCCTGCATGACGACCTGAAAATGCGAAAAGTGTCATCCAGGTGGGTGCCAAGAATGCTGACATACGACCACATGGCTGCCCGTGTGGCATGTTGCCAAGCAATGTTGACGCACAATAACAGCATGAATGGGAATTTCTTTTCATCGGTTGTGACAATGGATGAGACGTGGATGCCATTTTTCAATCCAGCAACAAAGCGCCAGTCAGCTCAATGGAAGCACACAGATTCACTGCCACCAAAAAAATTTCGGGTAACCGCCAGTGCTGAAAAAATGATGGTGTCCATGTTCTGGGACAGCGAGGGCGTAATCCTTACCCATTGCATTCCAAAGGGCACTACGGTAACAGGTGCATCCTACGGAAATGTTTTGAAGAACAAATTCCTTCCTGCACTGCAACAAAAACATCCGGGAAGGGTTGCGCGTGTGCTGTTTCACCAAGACAATGCACCCACACATCGAGCTAACGTTACACAACAGTTTCTTCGTGATAACAACTTTGAAGTGATTCCTCATGCTCCCTATTCACCTAACCTGGCTCCTAGTGACTTTTTGCTTTTTCAAACAATGAAAGACACTCTCCATGGCCGCACATTCACCAGCCGTGCTACTATTGCCTCAGCGATTTTCCAATGGTCGAAACAAACTCCTAAAGAAGCCTTTGCTGCTGCCATGGAATCATGGCGTCAGCGTTGTGAAAAATGTGTACGTCTGCAGGGCGATTACGTCGAGAAGTAACACTAGTTTCATCGATTTCGGGTGAGTAGTTAATTAGAAAAAAAAATCGGAGGCCTTAGAACTTGAATGTACCTCGTACATCTATGGAGTAAGTCCAAGTACATATTTGCTTTGCCAGTTTTCCAATAAAATACATTACTTTTACTGATTCTAACTACAGTTTTGCTAAGATAACTAATAAATTTTAGCCACAAAATTTCTGAATATTAACATCATAATTACAAAATTTTAGATACTGTAAACTGAATGGATTTTATGAGGCATACATAATCTATGTACCTAAACTACAGAAAATTTAATTACAATAATTCTATGCTATGGGTCCATCATTTTATATATACGGTATAATACAGTCAAATAGCACATACATATTCTAGATCCCAATTTGTTTACATTTATTAAAAAAATCAGCAGCAATAATACTGTGGAAAAACAAAATCTTTAGATAAAACAATGCTGTTAAGAAGTTAACACATTTTACTTTTTCTCTATACTTGTGTACATTTTTCTTTCAGTGTACTATACCTGTTTGCTTCTGTTATTTTCATTTGAAAGAAATTCTCTGATTGAACATAAAGGTATTTCTAATATCAATTGTTTGACTGAGTGTTTAAACTTATCCTTCGATTTGGCATTAGTGATGTGTGGTGGTAAAGAGTTGTACAACTTTACTGCCATGTAACCACTGCTTCTCTCATATTGAGTTGTGTTATGCTGCGAAATTCTTAATTTCTTGGTGTTTCTGGTGTGGTGGTGGTGTACATCTTCATTTTTGTTGAATTTATCTTTATGATCCCAAGCACGGAGCAGAATTTTACATGTATACAAGCTGTAGAAGGTTAGAATCTTATATTTTTTGGAAAGAGGCTTGCAACTATCTTTTGTTTCCTATCATTCAAGTTGCTCTCTTTTGAAATTTGAATATTTTAAGTGCCTCAGTCAAGTGGCCCCAGATTTCTATACCATAGCTCATTATAGCATTGAAGTATGAAAAATACACCATGCTCACATCATCTTCAGTTATTAGTGGCTTAATTTGTCTCAGAGCAAAAATAGCACTGCTAAGTTTATTAATCTAAACAACTGTCCACAGTGATCCCTAAAAATTTAGCACTTTCAACTACTCTTGCATCTAGCTCTTGCAAATTTGTTAGCTCACTTTTTTCTTTTGTTCTTCCTAAACAAGATTGCATTAGCTTTCTCATAATTGAGCATTAAGGGGACACAGCCGCGAGGGAACTCAGATAAGGAATCAAGGCTAAAATGAGCAAATGTCAGGTACACTTTCTGAAGTAACTAATGGAGATAAAGACCTGAAACTTTTACAGTGTACAGCTGAAACATCATTCTCAAATCACATAAAAATGGTAAATGTATTTTATATATTTCATGAGTAATCATTTTTTTGTTCTATAAGACAAAAAATGAAAACTTTTCTAAACACCTAGGAGCTTGTAAATCTGTTCTTTTTATCACTACTGGTCTATTTTTTATCTAATTAATCATTGTTGTATTAACAAGAGATACTGTAAGTCTGATGTCTGTAGCAGTCATAGTTTTTGAGAAAAGTGTACTGGAAGATCAAAAAATGTAGGTTTGAGAAAACTGGTATTAAAGTTTTACATGCAAGAAAGTAATGTACACAGTCATACAGACAAGTTTTAAAACATTCCAGGGCTATACTGTCGCTCAGCTTCTTGATCTATATCTTTTCTTTGATCTTCTGGCTATCCTGGCCTCCTTGGTAGCATTTCCTGCAGAAATATCAGCATAACAGATACGGTCCATGTCAATCTTTTTCAGTCCCCTTTCAGTATTGGTACCATCCTTTGTTCCCAAGAGTCTTAATACATCAGTCTTCTTTGACACACCAGCATTGAAGCACATCACTGCATCATGAACACCAAATTTTAGTGTTTCTTTTCTAACGAAAACAGTTTTTGGTAGCCTTGTCCAAATGACAGAATTCAAACTTTCATTTGGGTTTTGAGTTTTTCCATGGAGACACATTTTCAAGAGCTCTTGCTGGCTAAGATCTCTGAAAATGGGTTTCACAGCTAGCAGGTTTTTTTTCTGGAATTGAATGTTTGTGCTTATAGCTGGAAGATGTAGCTGGGTTGTTGAATTTGCACCAGCTGTCAGGTCCCCGTGGGCATAGGTTATGTTGTGGTTCCTCATCTGTTGAAATTTTATGAAAGAATATAGCCCAGATGGCTCTTCTCATTGCTTCTAGATTGTTGCAGTTATTTCTAATGGCCATACCATAATAAGTCTGGATCCTGTCTATTTCAGCCTTTGTCAGGTCCCCTTTACCACCTAACTTTTTTTCCTTACATATCTTTAGAAGTCGTGATCCCATTCTTTTCTGTACATGTCCTATACATTCCAGTTTATTAATTTTGACTCTAGGCCCATAAGGTTTATCTTCTACCACTTTCTGATAAGCCTTACTGTCCCTGTCCCCAAGATAGTCTGTATAGAGGATACCTCTTCACTGCACAGACCTTTTGAAAATGTTAGCAACACCAGCCACTTCCATGCCTCCACTAGAACCATCGTAGTCCTTTTTGCACTCATGTTGTATAGTGGGATGTCACAGAACTCAGTAATAATTTCAATATCCAGAACCTTCCCAGTATCAAAAGAAGTTGCTGACACAATGCCATTTAGGGATGTATGCCCACGTTTCTGTCAACTGCCATCAAAACCAGCAGAAATTTGCCTTGGGTCAGATTTCGTATCATTCAACTGAACTGCTTCTTTGGCTGCTTTCAATGTTGTAGATTCACTTACCTCAGCTACAACTGCATCAATAGTCTTGTTGTAAACATCAAACTTAATTGGAGGTGGAGGAATGTTCATCCCTGCACAAAGAACAGCACCTGCACTTCACCCTTTTCCAATAGATCTAAGTGCATACACTAATCTTATACTGTTTTCATACAATCTGCTTCTTGTTACATGGGATGTCATTGTATTGGCAGTACAGCTACATTCCAAACATGTCAAAACTAAATTACAAACAATTCCCTTGGTTTTCACCACATCTTCGTGCAAAGTAAGGTTTCCACCACCGTTTTTACAATTTGTGTGTTTTTCAATAAGTTCATGTAATAGCCTCATGGAGATCGGAATGTTTGTGTCAGTAACAACAGAAACACTGTTCACACCACATATTGCATTGTCACACATTTGAGAGGCATTTGGAAAACCGGCAGCACCTAGAAGCTTCTTGCTTGAAGCACTGACACTCGCACTGACTTCACTTTCTATATTATTTTCTGCCCTCTGTTCAAAACTAGCAGTTTCGCGGTTTATTTTTACATATTTATTTCCACGAAACTTAGGCTTACATCCAAACTTCCTTATTCTACCCATTGTGTTATAACGTTTCACAAAATCATTACATTTGTATCACCAAAATGTAAACAACTAGGATGAAGAAACTGACAAATGATAGTCGACAATGCAGACAGGCCGGCAAACATCAGAATAACAATTCTCTCTTGAACCCCAAATAAAGAGTATTTATATCCGTGGAACATAAATGTTTGTTGTACTATAGTCAATGCTGACTACTGCGCAAGACACAGCAAAAATGGACGTGGCGCTAGTTACCATGCTTCACGAACAAATTAATAACTCCGAATCTAATAATCAGATTTGTATGAAACAAATGGCATTTTGTAGCCAAATAATTGGAGCATAGATTAAGACAAAAAAAAATCGATTTTTTTTTTTAGCCTGTTCGTGACTGTGTTGCCTTAAACTATTCACTTCAAGTGAGTGGGTGATAATTTCAACTAGTTTGATTACTTTTACCTATGGCCTCGTGTTAGCCTGGTCTCACAGTTATTCTTGTTGTGTCATCTGCAAAGAGTGTCAATTCACTGGCTACATTACAAGCTAAATCATTTGCATTTAAGGAAAAGGAGGGATCCTAGAATACTAGCCTGTGGCACCCCATGTTTTATACCTTGCAGTTCTAATAGCTGTTTCCCTTGATTGTGACACTTCCCTGCTTGTTTTTTGTTCTGCAGAAATGACTTTATGATATCAAGAGCAGCTTCTCTAATCCCATAGTGGTGTAGCTTCATTATTAATATGTGGTGATTGACAAGATCAAAAGCTTTCGATAAGTCACAAAAGACACCAACTGGGATTTGGCCTTGATCTAGGCCTGCAGAGATTATATTAATAAGTTCAAATGCAGCTGACACTGTAGCGTTTTCCTTCTGGAACCCACACTGTCTACCATTTATGATAGAGTTTTTATCAAAAACTTGACAAATGAGAAAATGGTGTGTTCACTTAAAGTACCCTTCTGGAATCCAAACTGATTGTTATTGAGGATTTTATTTTTATTAAGTGAGCCATGATGCTCTTGAATATTAATTTCTCTAGTATTTTAGAAAGACTCATTAACAATGAAATTTGCCCGTAAATGGAAACATAAGCTTTATCACCTTTTTTGAACAGTGGTTTCACAATTGCATACTGAGTCTATTAGGGACAATACCTTGATTTATAGACTCATTAAATATGTGACAGAGCACTTCAAGAATAAATCTGTAGCAGTGCTTCAGTGCTTTGATAGATATATTACCCACACCAGTGGAATTTCTATTTTTCATTAGCCTTATTACCTTCCCCAATCTCTTCAGTTGTAATACAGGGTACATGCATCTGACTAATTTTGTTCTGCACTGCTCTTTGCAGACGACTCATGGCTTCAACTCTAGACCCTTTACAACCAATTTGATCTGCTACTGCCAAAAAATGACTGTTGAAGATATTGACATCTACATCACCTTCATCTACCATGCTTCCATTATGACAGACTTGAATACTGTCTGTATCTTCTGTAATTTTTCCTGTCTCCCTTTTGACCACCTTACAAATAGCTTTTATTTTATTATTTTAAATGTTAATTTCAGATTTAATGAAGATGCTACTGTATTTTTAATAACACTCTTTTGGATGCTTCAGTATAATTTGTAGCAGTCCCTGTCTTTAGGTTCGTTACAAATTCTGAGTGAGACATAAAGCATTATCATTGTTTTACAGGAGCCATTGTCTCCTGTAATCACTCAGATCAGAGTTTTTTTGAAATTCTCTTGAGAAATACAGCTTCAAAAATGTTAACAAACTCATTCAAGAATAAGTTAAATTTATCATTCACACCTTTAGCTTGATGTACTGTGTCTATTGGGAAAACTACTCTTGTTAGCCAGGCTTCGAGCATGAATTTTTAATACCTGTCCATCATGGTGGGAAAGGCCTTTTAAGACTTGTGTTACACATAAGTTATCAATTCTGTTATTGTATCAGCCTTGTATTCACAAAATATGTTCTATCATTATTACAGGTAATGAAATTTACATTAAAATCACCAAGCATGATTATTTCTCTCTCTCTTTCTCTCTCTCTCTCTCTCTCTCTCTCTCTCTCTCTTTTTTTTTTTTTTTTTTTTTTTTTTTTTTTTTGAGAACAGGCTAGTTAAAGTGATTATATTTACTTGAGGAATATAAGCATTCCTGAGGGTTCTCTGTAATCAGTAATCACATGAACAGGAAGAGTATCAATGTGGAGTTCAATGCAACAAGCCTCAGAATGATGATTAGCACAATAATTTTTTACATCTACAGACTTGTACACAATGTTATTTTTAATATACATTATACTCCACCTTTATGTTTTGTATTTCTACCTAATAAGCTGCTAAGTTGTGCTTATATAACTGCACCATTTCAATTCTTTCCATCAAATGATGTTCAGTAAAATATAATACACTCCTGGAAATGGAAAAAAGAACACATTGACACCGGTGTGTCAGACCCACCATACTTGCTCCGGACACTGCGAGAGGGCTGTACAAGCAATGATCACACGCACGGCACAGCGGACACACCAGGAACCGCGGTGTTGGCCGTCGAATGGCGCTAGCTGCGCAGCATTTGTGCACCGCCACCGTCAGTGTCAGCCAGTTTGCCGTGGCATACGGAGCTCCATCGCAGTCTTTAACACTGGTAGCATGCCACGACAGCATGGACGTGAACCGTATGTGCAGTTGACGGACTTTGAGCGAGGGCGTATAGTGAGCATGCGGGAGGCCGGGTGGACGTACCGCCGAATTGCTCAACACGTGGGGCGTGAGGTCTCCACAGTACATCGATGTTGTCGCCAGTGGTCGGCGGAAGGTGCACGTGCCCGTCGACCTGGGACTGGACTGCAGCGACGCACGGATGCACGCCAAGACCGTAGGATCCTACGCAGTGCCGTAGGGGACCGCACCGCCACTTCCCAGCAAATTAGGGACACTGTTGCTCCTGGGGTATCGGCGAGGACCATTCGCAACCGTCTCCATGAAGCTGGGCTACGGTCCCGCACACCGTTAGGCCCTCTTCCGCTCACGCCCCAACATCGTGCAGCCCGCCTCCAGTGGTGTCGCGACAGGCGTGAATGGAGGGACGAATGGAGATGTGTCGTCTTCAGCGATGAGAGTCGCTTCTGCCTTGGTGCCAATGATGGTCGTATGCGTGTTTGGCGCTGTGCAGGTGAGCGCCACAATCAGGACTGCATACGACTGAGGCACACAGGACCAACACCCGGCATCATGGTGTGGGGAGCGATCTCCTACACTGGCCATACACCACTGGTGATCGTCGAGGGGACACTGAATAGTGCACGGTACATCCAAACCGTCATCGAACCCATCGTTCTACCATTCCTAGACCGGCAAGGGAACTTGCTGTTCCAACAGGACAATGCACGTCCGCATGTATCCCGTGCCACCCAACGTGCTCTAGAAGGTGTAAGTCAACTACCCTGGCCAGCAAGATCTCCGGATCTGTCCCCCATTGAGCATGTTTGGGACTGGATGAAGCGTCGTCTCACGCGGTCTGCACGTCCAGCACGAACGCTGGTCCAACTGAGGCGCCAGGTGGAAATGGCATGGCAAGCCGTTCCACAGGACTACATCCAGCATCTCTACGATCGTCTCCATGGGAGAATAGTAGCCTGCATTGCTGCGAAAGGTGGATATACACTGTACTAGTGCCGACATTGTGCATGCTCTGTTGCCTGTGTCTATGTGCCTGTGGTTCTGTCAGTGTGATCATGTGATGTATCTGACCCCAGGAATGTGTCAATAAAGTTTCCCCTTCCTGGGACAATGAATTCACGGTGTTCTTATTTCAATTTCCAGGAGTGTATATGGGCATTATTTACTGCATAAGTGTCATTAATACAAACAGGCAACTAGTCCAGTTTTTTTTCTTAGACCCATTATAAACTCTTCGTCCAGATATCATTGTTTTGATGTAAATTGAAATGAGATTATAGGCAGTGTGTCTGCAGACTTTTTACTTACGTTAGTCCTGCAACTCAGGCTGGGTTCCAAAAATCCTGTAGGGTTGTGCATTACCTGGTTCTTGTGCATCTTCTGCTTTCCCCTTTTACTGCTGATGATGATGGAAATACAAGAAGTGGAGCATGGTCTTTCACTGCTATAGATTGTGGAGGGTTTAAGACTGATGAAGCATTTTGAGCCATTGAGCCACTGATGGAAGGTCAACAGTAGATGAAATTTCTTACTGGTAGGGAATCCAGGGGGACAGCAGTTGTAGGTTTGTTGGCTACGTTTTGAGATTCCACTGTTCCTGCACCAGAAGTTTGTGATAGTGTTCCCGTTGAGTAATCTGTTGTTTTGCACAGGCACAGCTGGATCTTCAATACTTGCACTACTGGCAGAAGAACTGGGATTCTCTTTATTTTACTTGTTGACAGAACAGCTTTCATTATTTCAGCAAACATGGCATCATTACCCCTGCTATTTTGGTGCAAATCACATTTTGTAAGATGCTCTCACAGAGCTGCCAACTCGTATGAAAGTTGGAATGGGAAATGATTTACAAATTTTTCATAGTTTCCTATTAGTGTTCATGGTTTCAATATTAACACATGATTTTTCTATTAAATCATGTCTCTATGGAATAGCAACAACAAAAATAGTAATTTGTGGATTATTTCTAAGTTTGTCTTTCAAAACCCTTATTGCTCACCTATTTTCATTACAGCAGATGTCATTTGTACCTCTATCACAATACACTTGCTTCCAAACTATAATGAGTTTTCACACTTTTGTAGGATTTCAGATAAATTCTCTCCTTGCACATTTAGCAGGCTTTACATCAGCTGGGAGTTGACTGCATATTTATATTCCCACACATTTTATACCATCTGCATATAGTCCTGTGTTGTGTACTACAATTTGTAATTGCATGTTGATTCTAAAGTCATGTTGGTAGTGATCTAGATTGTTATTTGGGATCGTAAGTGTTATACTATAAACGTGTTAACTCTACAAATGTTTGTCACTAGAAGGATTTTGAGCCAAAGAAATACTGATTCATAGTGCTCAGCTTTCTTCTTTAGTGGCGCTATTCTTGTCATTGATTCCTGCAAAATAAAAATTTTGTCAGACTCTCAATTGTTTTCCCAGAACATCATTTCATCATGTGCTCACTCAGTTATTGTAGTATGTGCTTACAATCAACTCACACCACAGTGGCAATGAAACACAGATAAATTATTAAAACTGACCAGATAAATGCAATAAGCAGTGCTGCAAGAACTCAGGGAAGTGTTAGAGGAGTTGGACTGCATGATGCAATGTGTTGTTGTTGTGGTCTTCAGTCCTGAGACTGGTTTGATGCAGCTCTCCATGCTATTCTATCCTGTGCAAGCTTCTTCATCTCCCAGTACCTACTGCAACCTACATCCTTCTGAATCTGTTTAGAGTATTCATCTCTTGGCCTCCCTCTATGATTTTTACCCTCCACACTGCCTTCCAATACTAAATTGGTGATCCCTTGATGCCTCAGAACATGTCCTACCAACCGATCCCTTCTTCTAGTCAAGTTGTGCCACAAACTTCTCTTCTCCCCAGTCCTATTCAATACCTCCTCATTAGTTATGTGATCTACCAATCTAATCTTCAGCATTCTTCTGTAGCACCACATTTCGAAAACTTCTATTCTCTTCTTGTCCAAACTAGTTATCATCCATGATTCACTTCCATACATGGCTACACTCCATACAAATACTTTCAGAAACAACTTCCTGACACTTAAATCTACACTCGATGTTGGCAAATTTCTCTTCTTCAGAAACGTTTTCCTTGCCATTGCCAGTCTACATTTTATGTCCTCTCTACTTCGACCATCATCAGTTATTTTGCTCCCCAAATAGCAATACTCCTTTACTACTTTAAGTGTCTCATTTCCTAATCTAATTCCCTCAGCATCACCCGACTTAATTCGACTACATTCCATTATCCTCGTTTTGCTTTTGTTGATGTTCATCTTATATCCTCCTTTCAACTCGCTATCCATTCCGTTCAACTGCTCTTCCAAGTTCTTTGCTGTCTCTGACAGAATTACAATGTCATCGGTGAACCTCAAAGTTTTTATTTCTTCTCCATGGATTTTAATACCTACTCCAAATTTTTCTTTTGATTCCTTCACTGCTTGCTCAATATAGAGATTGAATAACATCGGGGAGAGGCTACAACCCTGTCTCACTCCCTTCCCAACCACTGCTTCCCTTTCATGTCCCTCGACTCTTATAACTGTCATCTGGTTTCTGTACAAATTGTAAATAGCTTTTCGCTCCCTGTATTTTACCCCTGCCACCTTCAGAATTTGAAAAAGAGTATTCCAGTCAACATTGTCAAAAGCTTTCTCTAAGTCTACAAATGCTATAAACGTAGGTTTGCCTTTCCTTAATCTAGCTTCCAAGATAAGTCGTATGGTCAGTATTGCCTCACGTGTTCCAATATTTCTACGGAATCCAAACTGATCTTCCCCGAGGTAAGCTTCTACCAGTTTTTCCATTCATCTGTAAAGAATTCATGTTAGTATTTTGCAGCTGTGACTTATTAAACTGATAGTTTGGTAATTTTCACACCTGTCAGTACCTGCTTTCTTTGGGATTGGAATTATTATATTCTTCTTGAAGTCTGAGGGTATTTCGCCTGTCTCATACATCTTGCTCACCAGATGGTAGAGTTTTGTCAGGACTGGCTCTCCCAAGGCTGTCAGTAGTTCTAATGGAATGTTGTCTACTCCCGGTGCTATGTGTACAGGAGCCATATTCCAGAAATGGGGCATAACCCTACATGCCAGTTACAACGTAGATCATAACACCAGGTCGTTCTCAGATGGCTGCCATTGTGACGCCAAGTAAAAATGTAACACTGACGAAGATACATCAACCGTTTGATGAACATTGGTTGACAATAGAAATAATGAGTGCTGTAGAAAAATTTTGCAAAACCAATCAGTTTTTTCTATAGCAATATTACTGGATCAACACAAGACATTTTCCTAATGGCTTCAAATGTGAAATCAGTGCAGTGGGATATCAGAGTAGCTGATGGAAAAGGACTGTGCCTTCAGGCCACTATGTAAGAAGTTGGCCTAAATGTCATGAATAGGCACCTCATCATGCCTGCTTCCCACATAAGCAGAGCAATGATGAAAGAAGAGTCTGCCTTCAGGTTCCAATACAAGAACTTGACCTTCATGTCATGAATAGGTCTCTCAAACCACCAGCTTTCCAAAATCATGCAGGTGCAACAACAAATATAGATATCACCCTTGCAGATATGAAATTTAGTGGCCACATTACAGATTGGAAGGTATGTGATGGACTTACAATAAGCAAATACTTCAAAGTTACAAACACAGATGATGACTTAGACACTGACATCCACTACAAGCAATTATACAGTCTACACAAAGTGGGCTGGGAACGTTTAAAGGCAGTATTCAAGTTATAACAATTGCAAGGAAGTGGATTTGATATTGACACCAAAACTGATGCATTGGTTCAAAATGGTTCAAATGGCTCTGAGCACTATGGGACTTAACTTCTGAGGTCATCAGTCCCTAGAACTTAGAACTACTTAAACCTATCTAACCTAAGGACATCACACACATCCATGCCCGAGGCAGGATTCAAACCTGTGACCGTAGCGGTCGCGCGGTTCCAGACTGTAGCGCCTAGAACCGCTCAGCCACCCCGGCTGGTGATGCATTGGTGCAAGCTTTCCAGTCAGAACAAGAGAAGGCAATCCCAGTATTTAGTAGGAGGTCAAAATGATTTAAAATTCCCTGGAGTCCCACCCTACAGTCTTTAAGACACAGGGAAATATGGGTGAGAAGACACTACCAGAGTTCCTGAGGAAAAACAGAGTGACAAAGAAAGCTCAGTTTGCATCAGGTGGTCAAAAAAAAAGTGTAAAGAACTACTACATCCAAAGAAGAGTAGAAGAGTGGAACACATACATGAAGGACAAATGCTAACAGTGGGAATTTCTGCACAAACTTAAAACAAATAATATTCAATCTCTCACTGTATTATCAACCCTGGGATGCTCTGATGGCATGACAATGACAAACTGGGAGAGGGAGACACCAGTGCAGTATCTGCTCAGAACTCTATTTCCAGATGATATGACAATGGAAGACACAGAGCACCATCAGAAATTTGGCTCTGAATTGCTAGAGCAGACAGGTTGTAGGCATGAGCCTCTGCAGTAAAATATCAGGACAGGTAAATACACAGAGGTTGTGATAAATCACCCAATGGGCGTTATCAACACCTCAGATGACAAGTATGTAATAGGCATAATGATTGATGTAACTGGGGTAAGATGTAATGATTGTCTGACACTGAGGGTGAGAGTCCTTGCTTGAGGGAGTTCCACCACAGAGTTACAAGTCTTTTCAGTTAATCCCACATGGGGTAACTTGTGTGTTAATGGTAATGGAATAATGACAACACAACACCCAATCCCCAAGCAGAGAAAATCTCCAAATGACTGGGAATCTAAACCAGGCCTCTGGATATTAGTCAGATGTGCTGGCCACTCAGCTAATGTGGGCCAACATAGCTGTGGTGTTTGATAATTTATAGTGACCTGCCCTATTCAAAAGACAGAAAAAGATGGACTGTCCCAGGTGTTTCTACAACAGCCTACAAGATTCTTTCACAGACAGTGAAGTGCAGCTAGAGTGTCCCAAAAGAAAATTTTGAAAAAACACTCTAGAGGCTGCCCAGAGGGCTCTGTTTATGGTCAGCATTGTGGGATGTTGGAATCAGTTTCAGAGTATAAAAAACACTAGAGGCCACATTGCCTATAAATACAATCTTCTGACTGTAGTATTTGCCAACTAAGTGGCTAAATTAGAGGAAAATGGTAGGGTACTTCTTGAAAGATGAGGTAATTAATGTGTTGAAAAGAAACCAATAAAATCAGCACACAAAACAGTTTATATGTATCTAAATGGAACATTATCAAGAATGAGAAGCCCCATAATCATAATAAATGACTAACCTGTGAAAAGAAAGGAAGTTTGTAGGTACCTTGGAATAAACAGTGAAGAAAGCAGAACTTTCATGTACATGTAGAAATCGTCTGCCAGAGATGTGTCAAAATCCTGTACAAAGTAGCAACAATTGGCCAAAGAAGGTTTCAGCTGCCACTAAGTGCGATATGCACATACCAAAATGCAATATTAATTCCTATTGTGGCCTATGGGTTGAGTGTTTGCGCTCAAAGAGCCAGAAAGGTAAGGACATCACAGGCTGTATGACGAGTACAGAGAAGTATACTCCTGTACCTGACAGGAGTGTATAGAACTACACTAACTGAGGTGCTGCTAGTGATACTAGGCTTGCTACCTCTAGACCTAGCAGTAAGAAAAACATGCGCACAATATTGGCTCCAAAAGGGTGAATGTGACAAGGTGAAGGAGGTACTGGGCACAAAAGCCACATCGAATAAGGAAGAAAAAGGATTGCATTGATAGAGAATGGCAAGAAATCTGGAGCAGGGTAGAAAATGGGAGGAGAATTTACCAATTCCTTCCTAAATAAAAGAAAGAACAAGAATATGATACCTTATTCTGACCAAGAGAGTTATACACTACCTTTAGGAACATGATCCATATCCCAACTACATATTGAAAATACTACAACGCATCCCAGACACTTGTGAATGCTGAGCAATTGGCATCCTGGATCACACCACGTGTGAATGTGCTATTAGCAAGATGTTACAGACTGGGACCGGAATGTCTTTGGTAATACAACAGTTTATAAAATAATAAGGAATGAGGAAATGTGGCATTAGTTGAACTTGTTGACAGCTGAAGTATCAATTTGTGAACTTCAAGCCTACATGGATGAGGGACAAATAAGAAGAGACTATACATCATGACAGAACATCCACCTGCAACAACTTTTCAGAACCAGTGAGGAGATGAGCCTTGGGGAGAACCTTGAAGGATTTCTTGAGATGCTGACAGCTATCTCCCAGTCTCTTCACCTTGGGTAGCACAAAACTACAGCCCCTATGAATCATATGTTGTACTTCAGTGCACCGTGGGCTAACTGTCCAGACAAATGAGGAATTTAGCTTCATTCTGATACCAAATACAGTAGTGTAGTGCTGTGTAGGGTAGTGTTGTATAGTAGTGTAGTGCAGCATCATACATTACAGAATTTGTGATCCAGCTGTGAAGCATAGTTAGCACAACAGCAGCATGTGCCTTCTGGACTCCAGATGAACATTTATCTGTGTGCCAGATGGCCAAATCAAGAATGTAGACATTTTTTCTTTCTTTTTGTTAATTATTATTTTTTGTTGATGTTGATATTTTATGTATTTTTTTCCTCCTTAAACACCATCATGCTTAGTTACACTAACACATTTGAAATTATGTTACAATATCATGTGCTATATTCATTCCAATTAGTGTACAACATTTGGTCTGTTCTTGTATCTAGATAACAGACTAAAAGAAAATATCAAATAAATAAATGCTATAGTTCATAGTAGACACAAAAGGATAGAAAAGCTTCAAAATTTCCATGTTGATGGCATCTCTTATTGATCTCAATAATGGAACTGCACTGGTAATTTTTTCTGCAAATACACTCCTGGAAATTGAAATAAGAACACCGTGAATTCATTGTCCCAGGAAGGGGAAACTTTATTGACACATTCCTGGGGTCAGATACATCACATGATCACACTGACAGAACCACAGGCACATAGACACAGGCAACAGAGCATGCACAATGTCGGCACTAGCACAGTGTATATCCACCTTTCGCAGCAATGCAGGCTGCTATTCTCCCATGGAGACGATCGTAGAGATGCTGGATGTAGTCCTGTGGAACGGCTTGCCATGCCATTTCCACCTGGCGCCTCAGTTGGACCAGCGTTCGTGCTGGACGTGCAGACCGCGTGAGACGACGCTTCATCCAGTCCCAAACATGCTCAATGGGGGACAGATCCGGAGATCTTGCTGGCCAGGGTAGTTGACTTACACCTTCTAGAGCACGGGATACATGCGGACGTGCATTGTCCTGTTGGAACAGCAAGTTCCCTTGCCACTCTAGGAATGGTAGAACGATGGATTCGATGACGGTTTGGATGTACCGTGCGCTATTCAGTGTCCCCTCGACGATGACCAGTGGTGTACGGCCAGTGTAGGAGATCGCTCCCCACACCATGATGCCGGGTGTTGGCCCTGTGTGCCTCGGTCGTTTGCAGTCCTGATTGTGGCGCTCACCTGCACGGCGCCAAACATGCATACGACCATCATTGGCACCAAGGCAGAAGCGACTCTCATCGCTGAAGACGACACGTCTCCATTCGTCCCTCCATTCACTCCTGTCGCGACACCACTGGAGGCGGGCTGCACGATGTTGGGGCGTGAGCGGAAGAGGGCCTAACGGTGTGCGGGACCATAGCCCAGCTTCATGGAGACGGTTGCGAATGGTCCTCGCCGATACCCCAGGAGCAACAGTGTCCCTAATTTGCTGGGAAGTGGCGGTGCGGTCCCCTACGGCACTGCGTAGGATCCTACGGTCTTGGCGTGCATCCGTGTGTTGCTGCGGTCCGGTCCCAGGTCGACGGGCACGTGCACCTTCCGCCGACCACTGGCGACAACATCGATGTACTGTGGAGACCTCACGCCCCACGTGTTGAGCAATTCGGCGGTATGTCCACCCGGCCTCCCGCATGCCCACTATCCGCCCTCGCTCAAAGTCCGTCAACTGCACATACGGTTCACGTCCCCGCTGTCGCGGCATGCTACCAGTGTTAAAGACTGCGATGGAGCTCCGTATGCCACAGCAAACTGGCTGACACTGACGGCGGCGGTGCACAAATGCTGCGCAGCTAGCGCCATTCAACGGCCAACACCGCGGTTCCTGGTGTGTCCGCTGTGCCGTGCATGTGATCATTGCTTGTACAGCCCTCTCGCAGTGTCCGGAGCAAGTATGGTGGGTCTGACACACCGGTGTCAATGTGTTCTTTTTTCCATTTCCAGGAGTGTAGTATAATGGGTTACAAATGGGCAATATTTAAAAAATGGTACTCTATAGATTAACAGTGCTACTTGTGTAGGCAATAGCATCATCAGGTGACTGTAAAATTATTAATGCTCTCAGATCATAGCTGTGTAAGATATTGGGCCCATATTTCTATCTGTCTCTATGAATATTGATGGAGCTCTTGGCAGCTTTGTGCATCTTCTTATAGATATATTTAATAAGTATTGTTCAAAAGTAGTAAAAAGTCACATAGAAAAACCAAACAAAAGTAGACATATGAGTGCACTGATTTCAAAAGGTTGGGAGCTTTGGTGATTATTCTTCAAGACAGCAGAAAGTAAAATGGGACAGATACACTATTTCCTTAAATTTAAAAATATACATACAAATCACAAATTGTAAAGGATCATTCCACGTCATGTCAACCAAGCCATCATACCAAACTGGTTTGAAACTTTGCTCTTCAGATATAAGTAGATGTAGATGTAGAAGTGATAATACCAAATTTGAGTATTTCATCTCCCTCTGTTTTCATTTTATGGGATTTCAAGGGTTGGGACTTTGCCATTTTTAACACTGTGATAGTTCAAAATGATATTAATATTACATATGTCATTTGTCATTCAGCCTACATGAAACTTTGTGGTCATCTACACTTAAGTGTAAGAACCATAAATAAAGTTACCAAATACCTTTGAATAGTCCTACCAAAGTAGGAAAAAATATACTACTAAAATATGTATAGTTTTATTTTTTAATTGTTTTGCATTACATTCAATATCCCATGCAAGAAAAGGAAAATACTCAAAGTAATCCTCAAAGCATGTGAGTTTTTACTTTGTGGTGTATATCCTCCTATATTGGAAAACTTGTGTCTTTTTTAGTTTGGTTATCCCACTAAATCTGTTTTTGTCAAAGAATTTCAGTGCCAACAGGTTATCCCACAAAAACTGTTATTCTCAAAGAATTTCAGTGTCAGTTTAAGTTTTAAATACTATGTAATTGAAAGTATCCAGACACCTGTTAGCAGAGATGCTGAGTCATAGATAGGCACAACAAAAAGACTGTCACAAATATAGCTTTCGGCCAGTAAGACCTTTCTCAAAATTTGATGACAAAAATATTCATGACGATGATTAATGTTAGACATTGTTCTCTCTGATCCAGCCCCTTAACTGTTCCCATTCCAGCACTACACAGCTCTCACTCCTCCATTGCAGCCCGTCTTTTTACTTCTCTCTGTCCTGTCCCTTCCCACCTCTCAGCTGCCCTCCATCTAACCTCCCGACTGCACATAGCTGCCCTATCCTCTTTCCACCTCATCCCTGCATGCTCCCCAACAGCACATCATTGTCCACCACTCCACACTATCTCTCCAAGCTATATTTGTGACACATATTTGTTGTGACTATCTGTGACTGTGAGTAGCAACTTTCCTTTTCACAATATTGTTACATTCCATTCCAAACTGTTCTTCTACTTTATACTTCAGATACTGCTGTAAAATTCTTTTATATCCTTCCACATCCAAATTTTCTTAAGTGCAATAATGGGACCACATCCCATTCACTTTAGATGTGGAGAAGTTGATCCATCCCTTACAGAAGACATGAAATTGTTGATAAAATGGAAATGTGAGGAATGTAGAACAAGATCTAATGCTATAAGCCAACAGGAAGTTTACCATAGAGAATTTACAACAACAATGGACACGCTAAATAACGAAACACCATCCCAGTCCACAGAGCAAACACATTTTCAGAAAAGCAGCACAGGATGGATTATGTCTTGGCCACCTCATAAGGTAATAAACAACACAAAAGTGAATAGTTATCTTAATCTTTGTACAATCCTTGAACATGAGAATAGATACTTAGCTACAACTCATGTAAACAATGACAGTGATCATCAAGTGACAGTCAAAATAAGACATACCCCAAACAAAACTGTGATAAAACAATATCATCAAACAAACACAAAGGTACTACGAAGAAATAAACACTATAATAACCTAAAAGTTTTCTCAGACAGTTTCGGAAGAGGGTTAGCTGTAAAACTGAAAACAGATGATGCAGCAGGAAGGTTCAAAATTCAGGGACTAGTAAAACCTAATGCAAGATTAAGCCAAGTTGTTGACA